>NC_085087.1:5841708-5914208 GCF_963422355.1 Corticium candelabrum | reverse complement strand
ATAGTATATGACATTTATCATTCAATCTTTTTAGATTTTTTTACGAGATTGTCTCTCACTTGATGAGCTACGCCCCGCCCCCGTCATTTATTAATAAATTTTAAATTGTTTTAAATGTTTTTTTAATATTTTGCAAATGTGAATTCTGTGTGTATGCTTGTATTAAAGTAAATGAGTTTTTGCGTTGTGCTAGAGGGTTATAGAACAAGACAAATTTACAAAACAGCAATAACTCATCAGTTATAACAGATTCGTTGTCGTAGGTCATCGAATACACCGCTGAATAGACGCGGTACTGTCTAGATACCGGAATTAATAATACCGAATACGGGACCTGCGGTACCAATTACGGAACTTTTTTTAGATAAAGGACTTGCAGCGAGAATATAGATGTCAGTAAAGCAAACTAAAACGACTTGCCGTGTTCTTTTATTTCACGTTTCTTATACCTGCATGTGTACAACTAAATTCTAGACATCGACTTGTTGGACAGTTGGCGTTGTCTTTGTATAATTGTGTAAATTTATAGGTCGCAACTGAACACCGCGGTGTTCTTCTATCGAACACGTACCACGTTGTTTAGTTTGTTTCCCGTTGTATATGTTGCAATTTATTAGAGGAACCGTTTATTATGACGCGATGTGCATTACTCAAGAATTCTACACTGACTTAATTAAAGTAAAAGGTTTTTTTGTTGTGGTCTAGACGATTATAGAACAAGAAGAATTTATAAACAGCAATAACCCATCAGTTAAAACAGATCAGGAACAGTTTAGTTGTCGTGGGTCATCGAGTACACCGCTGATGAGACGTGGTACCGTATACGGGAAATAATAATACCGAATACGGGACATGCGATATCAATTACCGGAACTTTTTGTTAGATTAGACTGTAAAGCGATAGGCAAGAACATGCAAAATCTACAGCTATAGCATTGGATAAAATTGGAAGTCTGACCTAAACGTAGCTCTATGTGTACAGAGTTATCTAGCTAGCTGTACTACATGAATAGCAATTTTTGAGTAACTTAGTTAGAAGTTGCGAGTGATACATGCCTAGAAATAACTTATGTAACATTGTGGGTAAGAATAGTACTAGATAACGTCGTTACAATCAACTACTGTTTCTCCACACTTTATCGGTGCAACGACAAAAAGTACTGCAGAAGACAAAGGCAATAAGACTACATCAGGTAACCAAGAGCAATCAAATGCGACCAATATTTTAAAAGTTTTCTTTTTAGGGTTTCCAATACGGGCATATTCAAGATCTACATGTGTGTACTTTAGGAAAAAATAATATTACATTTTATCACACGTTTTGAGAGAATGAGAGCAGTCGACCTTATTCGTCGAACTTGTTTTCCCACCTTCTACGAAGGTGTGGATTTTTTGAAACCGAAATACGCTAAATCCAGACTGACTAGAGTTATTGCAGGCTGCTGCAACACAACGCCGCACAATACTCGAGTATCACAATCATTAATTAATGGATAGGGTGCCTTCAATGATGTCTACGTGCTAATCCGCCTCATTCCGGAAATGGAAAAGCGAAAGTAACTTTCAACTGCCCTCATGATTTCAGTAAATTTGCAAAACATCTAATTATATTTTTTAAAGTACACATATGTAGATCTTTTAACTTAGTTTTTAATATTGGCTATTTGGTTACATTGCAACTGTTATTTTTCTTCAGCTAATCCAGCAGAGGCGTAGCGTGACCTCTAGAAATGAGGGATAAGCTTTACAATGTTACAGGGCATGCCCACTTCTTTAGATACGCCGACTTTATTGGCCTATAGTGACTGATACGGTAGAGTCAATGGCAGATCCAAATACTATATACAGATTTAAATTTGGTACTCACACATATTTATTGTCCACAATTTTTATGACCACGCGTAGAAATGATGGAATATGCCTGGTCTAGCTCTTGCCACGTTACGCCTCTGAATCCACTAGGATCATCGAATCTTGTTTCAGGTGTGCATACCAATATTCAAAATTGATTTTGTTGTAGTAATGCAATTGTAAATGTTGATGATCTAACGTTTGTACCGGTGGTTGGCTTTTGTAGATTGATTTCTGAATGTTGATAAACTAAAAGTTGTGTTTTACTTAATGTGGTGTGTTGCTGTAAGCACTAGTTTGACCACTACTCCACATGGTCTTGGATCTACTGGTAAGGTGTCAAGTGGTTTTTCAATCGATTGTGTAGTTTCTGTAGTAATTTTGTTGTTGTTGTTATTGTGGTTGTGTGCTGTGTACGTGCGTGCGTGTTTGTGTGTGTGTGTGTGTGTGTGTGTGTGTGTGTGTGTGTGTGTGTGTGTGTGTGTGTGTGTGTGTGTGTGTGTGTGTGTGTGTGTCTGTGTGTGTGTGTGTGTGTGCGCGCGCGCGCGCGAGCGTACAATTGTGTGTCATCATAACAAGCGGAAACTCTTAATTTTTAAGAGTCTCAATGTTGACGGTATCAATAATAATATATTGCTGGAATATAGTGTTTTCTCATGCAGTCTGTATCTTACAATGCTTTACCGCTAAAGACTTCAATAGCCAGAAGATTGAAACATGTCTCCGAGAATTTCTGCTTTAAGCACATCTACTTGCGTTTGCTTTTGCAACGTTCTTTGTTTGCATGCGACAATTGTTTTTCACTGCTGTCCGTTGCTATTCCTCTGACGAAATTAATTAAGTTAAAGGTTGTATTAATGTGAAGGGTGGGTTAGAATGTGAATTTTTGTCAATCGTTATCATATTTAATTAAGTTGGATTTAGTAATAAACTAATGTTTACAACAACTTGTCGGGTTTTGTTTGTATTTGTACATAGTTTTCCCAGACGTGGTCTCGATTGTTTCACAAAATCGATTTGTATCTACTGAGATTGGTTGTCAGTTTGCATTGATACAACCGACATCTACTACAGACATCACTGAATACTTAGTACAACTCACTAACGTCCGCAAGCAAAGCGAACTGGAATTGTCGCTGATCAGCAACAACAATCCATTTCTCGACGAATTAGAAGAAAACACAGCATATAAAGTTGAGATAAGAGGACGGAATAGACACGGATTGGGTCCAACTTCAAGCATTTACGTCTTTCAAGCTATATCTTGCGCAGGTAAATGCATGGATCAATATCTTCCATGTCCTGTTGCTCTTACTTACAATCCTTGTTGCAAGCAGATGAGAAGACGAACTTGGGACTAACAGCTGCAGTCGCTACATTGGCCGCTCTTTGTATCATTCTGCTGATACTTGCTGCTTACCTTTTCTATCGATTAAGACACGTGACGTATGTATTCACATAATCGTTTTTCTTTTCACATCTTTTCATATGTCGAAATGTTTAGTGCTCTAGGCAGTGCGAAGGAGTCTAACACAACAGAAATGAATGAACAGGAACAGAGACACGATGCTGCAACGTACGAGACAGTGTTCGACTCTGGTCGTCAGCCCAACGTACTAACAAGAAGCCCACTGTATGAAGAAACATCGGTGGTCGACAATCCATCATACGGTGTCGTACCCGATCAGAATTAAAATTATTATTATTTTTACGCTTTATAATAGTTAAGTGATTGGTTAGTTAATTGACTGTTGGACGAGATACATGCCATCGAAGGGCTATGTTTCCGACATATTTGGTAGATTGTTGAAGCGTTGTCTAGCTACATACTAATAAACTCTTAGTAACTCTTGAATAACGCATTAGCAATAGAACTAAATTACATTACTTTTGGAACAGTCTGAGCTAGTTGTATTATTTAATTGCCACTTGTAACTTCTAGGTCTACAACACAATAGTGCATGTTTGTATGTTTTTCAAGTTTGTTTTTACGTTTGCTTGAGATCGAAGAAACGGTTTCCATTCAGCCGAGAAAGAAAGAAGCAACAGCGTCCTGAAGCGGCTCAAAAACTACATATGAGGTCTTTAATGGGCTCTGACCGTCTATAGTATGTGGTATTCATCATTCAATCTTTTTAGATTTTTTACAAGATTGTCTCTCACTTGCTGATTAGCGCCTCGCCCCCTCGCATGATATCCCATGCATTGTTTAATTAATAATAAGTAAATGTTTCGTACTTGTGACGGAGAGGTCACAATAGGGCATCTAGATACTCTCGTAGGTAACATCAGCGTTTGTGGCCTACTGATTTAAATAGAGAGTCTTGTTTCACAGACGAGTCAGGCAGTACTGCGGATGCCCGTATTAGCAATGCTAGATCCACTCCTGAAATGCTGATAAAGTCTGTCTATTGAGGTCACAGTGCGTCAAAACAATGTGCATTGCTCATTGAGTCAAAATATAGCATTCGTGTCTTGTTTTTGTGTAACATGCAACCGTTTATGATAAACGTTGTCACAAACGATATGAGAATCATTTTCAATTTTTAGTGAGACAATCAATAATAGTATGTTACAAGTGACGTGTAGAAGTCATGTCACGTGATAAAAATTTAGCACAATGGAAACTATAGTCTTTCTAGTAAATTTTCAGAATCTGATGAAGTGTTAATCAGTCTATAAATAGCGATCACGTACACTTAAAATGTCGTCTTTGTGCAACTTGAATGCGTCCAATAGGTTAATCATTAAATTTAAAAATAATTTTATTTAACCTTGTCTCAACTTTTTTACAGCTCAGTCAAAAGAGTCACTTGATCGCAGGTAGGCATTCCCATCATATATTGTAGGCAAATAACGTGCAGCTCTAGTTTTACGCACACGGTAGGAGTCGAGCGTTGTTCTAAACTCAGGAAATATGTAGAAACTCAGTGATAAAAAATTTCTACGTGAAGAGGGTAAAGTCACTTAAATTACTAATTTTTATAGTTTGTCGCATTTTTTCTGTGTAAGAATAAACAGATTTATAGCTTTTGGCAAACGTTTATAGTTGAGGTAATGCTAAAACTTATCGAGTACTTTAAGTTTTACTAATTGTCCAAATAGTTGTTTTCCACACGTTTGCTTTAAATAGTCTATAAATTTGTTGTTTAAACTATTAATAAATTTTAAATTATTTTAAATGTTTTTAGTATTTTGCAAATGCTGTGCGCATGCCTGTATTAAAGTGATTGGTTTATGTGTTGTGCTAGGGTGTTATAGAACAAGAAAAATTATAAAACAGCAATAGCCCTTCAGTTATAACAGATTAGTTGTCGTGAGTCATCGAATACACCGCTGACCAGTCGCGGTACCGTATACGGGAATTAATAACACCGAAGACGGGACCTGCGGTACCAATCACGTGCCTTTTTTGGTAGATACGGGACTTGGAGCGACAATATAGATGTTTGCAAAGCGGCTTGCCTTGTTCTCTTATCTCACGTTTCCTATACCTGCATGTCTACAACTAAACTCTAGACATTGACAGTTGGCGTTGTCTTTGTATAATTGTGTAAATTTCTAGTTCGCAACTGAACACCGTGGTGTTCTTCCATAGAACACGTACCACGTTGTTCAGTTTGTTTCCCATTGTATTTGCTGCAATATTTTTAGAGGAACCGTTTATTATGAGGCGATGTGCATTGCACAAGAATTCAGCACTGACTTAGAATGAAAATTTTTTTGTGTTGTGGTCTAGAGGATTATAGAACAAGACGAATTTACAAAACAGCAATAACCCATTAGGTACAACACATCAAGAACATTTTAGTTGTCGTGGGTCACAGAATACACCGCTGACCAGACGTGGTACCGTACACGGGAATTAATAATACCGAATACGGGACCTGTGCTAGCAATCACGGGACTTCTTTTTAGATATGTGACTTGGAGCGACAATATAGACGTCTGTATATTGTTAACATAATAACATACACTAACAAGTAAAAATAGATATACATTCATTGTAAACTGTAAGTTTTACTATCTACCTATGGCGCACTGGATAACTATCTGAAAGCCTATGTGATCTGGTTCTACTGTATACATACATACATATATATATATATATATATAGATGGACGTAACGTCACGATCAGTGATGAATCTGTTGATTGCTTTGCTCTTCTAAATAACAACGTTACTATTGATTGCACGTATCAAGGCTCGTTATCCCAGGAGCATTTTGGGACATTAGACGAGCTAGTGGAGCCTATACATTTCAGTGACTGGCTTACAGCCTACTCTTGGGTTTACTGTACGATCATCAGACGTTACAGCAAAGCAATCTCCTTTTTGCTATGAGTGTCAATTATGTCTCTCAAAATACATCTCAACCACAGTACAGTTTTTCTTTGAATGGTGGAAGTGTAACAACATTTGGTAGTAAT
Source organism: Corticium candelabrum (assembly GCF_963422355.1). Taxonomy (NCBI): domain Eukaryota; kingdom Metazoa; phylum Porifera; class Homoscleromorpha; order Homosclerophorida; family Plakinidae; genus Corticium; species Corticium candelabrum. The sequence goes on along the minus strand of NC_085087.1, from coordinate 5,907,927 downwards.
GTCATTCAAGTTCTACTTGGAAGTATGAAGCAAGATTTACATGTAATTTTGAAATGTTATTGTTTCTGTTGTTTGTTACTCTCACTTGACTGTAGATGTTTCCACCATATCTTGTAAGCAACCCTTGTGCATCTCACGAGAGCCAAGCCTTCCTCCATGCTCAATGCGCGACCTCACGTGCTGTTCGCCTTCTCGCACGTGAGAGGAGATGCTTGATCCGAAACTACTCGAAGCAGTTTGGGCTTAAGCACTTCCTCCGTGCGAGCAGTTCCAACTCAAGCACCTCCTCTCACGTGCGAGCAGTCAAACAGCATGAGCGTGGGGTCATGCAGTGAGCACGGACGAAGGCTTGGCTCGCAGGCTACAACTCTTTCACCAATACTACAGCTGATATCCCTTAATTGTAAGGTATCCGGAACTCTCCACCATCTACCAAAATAAAAACCTGGATTAAAATAAACAGAAATGGATTAACTTCACCTGCTGACTCGGATCGGTTTTCAATAGTCGGTGCAAACAGCTCAATGCTTGTTCTGACAATAAGTCTTCTCACCTGTGATGGTGATAACTACATTATATCAATTGAATGTATTGACAATATCACAACCCTTATTAGTGGAACATTACTACTAGAATGTCTGGTAAATATAGAACATCTAGTGAGTTATTAGTACGTCTCACCTGTTCATTTTCATTTTGTCTATCTTCTACTGCAAACATTGTTTGGAACATTGAAGACACCAGCACTAGAAACAAAACAACTACCACTGATTCTTGTAAATGTCTCATAACTTCAACTGTCTTTGTCAGCTTACAACATGTCTCTCCGTCAACAACATGTACTGCTTCAAATAGCAACAAAATGACAATTCAAATCCCATTTAAATCTTGTGGTTGGTCTTAATATCTTTGTTTGTTTGATTCCATGACAACTTGACTTCTTTGTCAGTGTACCTCCAACAAGTTCGCCTCCAAAAAGTCTATCTCCAACAAGTTCACTATAAACATCAAGTCCTGTTTCAAGTATGCATATCAATATTCAAAATTTGGTTTTTTGTGGCAATGCAATTTTGAACTACTGTATATGTACACTCTAACATATGCTAACTAATTATTATTTGCTTTTGTATATTGCTCTGTAGGTTGACATATATAATAATGTGTAGTATTGGTGTTGTAGTCATTAGCTTGCCTATTACGTATACCCACGAGGTTCCGGTTTACCAACAAGATCTTGTGCAGGTCAACGGATCAATGTTTTCTATGTCTTGTTGCTCTTCCAATTCTTCTTTAGATGCAGATGAGAAGACAAACTTAGAACTAACAACCAAATCAAAATATTTCGTCAAGATCTGCATAGGTAAACGGCTGGTTCTAAACCAATTTCCCATTTATTACCTCACAAAAATTATTAGCTAATTTTTACAAGCCGATTTTTTTGTATTTTGACTTGAAAATATTCCTCGCCAGCAGCGTCTGCTTTCTGTTTTTTCTTCTTCTATTTGTCTGGGAGAGTGTAGATTTCCGTAGATGAACCGGGATTGATTTTGTCCTTTTCAGTCTATGATTTTTTGCATGGTACTCTGTTTGGCGACGGTTGTTACGGCGTACGTCTCGATCTCGTCTGGAACGGTGGCTGGAGCGGTCTCCGCGTATTGGACCGACTCGACGGCCGTGTCGTGTGGTGTGACTCTATGATGGTATCCACGGCATCATATATATATATATATATATATATATATATATATATATATATATATATATATATATATATATATATATATATATATATATATATTAGTAAAATATCGACACCAACCCTTGTAGCTTTATGTGTGCGCCGTTGTCAGTGTTGCTACAAACAACTTGAATCAGTATACAACTGCAATTGTGTTTGATAGTGCAACTTACTGCTTTTCTTGAATTTTTTCCAAATATTTAATACAACAACTGCGATGACAATAATCAGAGCAACAACTACTACTATATAACTGGTATTAACCATGCTAAATAGAAGAGAATATGGCATATGAAATACAACTGCAGTATGATGATTGTACATGGTTGATCGTCCTTTGAGGTTTCTTTTATTGATGTTACGCGAGTGGTGCTGCCATCTACAATCACAAGTCAGTAATACTGGGAGAGAAAGGCTCTCGTGTTGTAGCTATTGTGCCTCGACAAAACCGGTAGTACAATGTATTGACATTGTAAAGTGCACAAGAATTTGTCAATAACATTTGCTGTCCCACTTCTTGCTGTTGACATTGAAGCTTGTGGAGTAATACGTAAGTCATTGACTACAACAACACCAACACAAGCAGAAATTGAGTGAAACACAAATACTATGTCGACATACAGTGCAGTACACAAAAGAAAGAAATAATTGGTTAGTATATGTTAGAGTTTATATGTACAGCAGTTTAAGAACAACATTGCTACAACAAACTAAGTCTTGAATATTGATACGCATACTTGTAACAAGACTTACGTTGCTGGTGGACTTGTTAGTGGTGCTGAAAAAAAAGAAATTAAGCATGTAAAGTTGCCATAGAATTAAACAAAGAGAAATTGTAAAGACAAACCACAAGGCCGAAATGGGTATTAAATTGTTATTTTGCTGTTATTTGAAGCAGTACATGTTGTTGATGCAGACACATGTTGCAAGCTGACAAAGACTGTTGAAGTTATGAGACATTCGTAAGAATTAGTGGTAGTTGTTTTGTTGAAAATGTTGGTCTCGTCAATGTTCCAAACAATGTTTGCTGTAGGAGATAGACGAAATGGAAAAACAGGTGAGACGTGCTGTATCATTAATTACTTAATTCATTAATTAATGTGTTCACAATTTGGCAAATAATTATTATCTAAAAGACACAGTACACCACAAGTTGTACTTAACTCAAAATTCTCACTGGATGTTGTAATATTTTCAGACATTCTAGTAGCGATATTTCAATAATAAGGTTGTGATATTCCCAATACATTTCAGATGATATACTGTATTTATCAGTTGAGAGGATTTATTGTCAGGACAGGCATTGAGCTGTCTGCACCAACTATTGAAAACTGATTTGAGTCAACAGTTAAAGTTAATCCATATCTGTTTATTTTAATCCAGTTTTCTATTTGGTGGATAGTGGGGATTTCCAGATACCGCACAAGGAATCTCAGCTTTAAGTATTGGTGAGAGAGCTGCACAAGGGTGGCTTACAAGATAAGGTGAAAACGCCTACAGTCAAGTGAGAGCAAGAAACGTTTAACAGAAACATTTACTTTTGAAAATGACAGGTAAATCTTCTTTCATACTTCCAAACAATACTTAAATTATATCACCATCTAGTACTAGAGCTCCATGAGCAAATACAAAGCGACACTGCAGTTGAGATCCATTTTGAGAGACTTGATTGATAATCATAGTGAACGAAGATCAGTAGAACCAGAGGCAAGGTTTAACCAACTCTAGTTGATCTAATGAACTAAAAGGCTCCCGTTATGAACGGGGTTGACAAGCCTTGATATGTGCAAGTAATAGTAATGTTGCTATACAGAAGAGCATAGCAATCAACAGATCTACAGTCTACCAAACAACCATAGAATTTAAGTTCGCGATATGTCCCGGATAATCTGACCATCTGTAGGGCGTATCGCTAGCTTGTATAACGACATCGAATCATCGGCTCACAGTCTAGTAAGTCTTAGAGCTCAGCACATCTTACAACGCATCGTTGACAACTGATCTATTCTCTGTTTTTTTGCGTGCCTTTCAATCTTAGAGAGATCTAGATACGCCTGCAAGAAGACGAGCAAAACGGCCAATTATGACGTTCGTCGGCCGGTAGCTTCAACTATTTGTATTTCGCCCAACCTAGAGAGCGGAGCGAATCCAACCTACTTGGTTCTTAGATGTGCCTGCACTATTGCTTTCTTCATAACTTCTTGTCAAGGTAGAATCTTCTCTTGTTTGGCGGTGCAAGACCAGGTCAAAGTGACGATGATTATGGCGGTTTCCGGTCGTTTTGACTCGCGGTGTAATCGTACAAGGTGAGTGTTATTGGCATTTGTTGTAAAGCATGTGGAAGACTGTCGTTAGCACGTGCACTTCGATGAGGAATCGGTTGCGTTGGAGCTTGCTGGGTATGAGTTTTCTTGGGCTAATGTTACGTAGTTTGTTGTGAGGGGTCAAAGTAAGCGACATTCTTTTGTTCTCTACATTTTGCCCAACTGATTTTCCTCCCTTTATGGGCATGAACGCAGAGTAGAAGAGTTGCTTCATTCGCACATGTGCTTTCCTAAGCCGTCAGGTCTCGCTGGCACCATGCAAACTACCGCCGTATCAACGCTATCAGCTGAACTCACGACAGCATGGCACGGATTTGGGCGTGACTTGTTGTGTCGGGGCGGTGCTACTTCGCGCCATTTAGATATCTGCAGTTGCTTTCACAAATTAGCGAGCAATCGTTTCCTCAAGCCGGCGAGTATCCCACGGCAGCTGTTCAGTGTTGTTGCATCAAGAATCAGACTGGGTCCAGATTTTGACATTGGTAAGCTTCAGGTCTTTCTACGTGTAGCTTACTGGTAACATTTGCTTGCTTCACAGTGTCTCTGCATTCTGGCAGTTCTTTGTAGGCAGTGAGGTAGAAAGCCTTGTATCTATTCGTGGTTGTCGAGCCCTCGTCTTTGATTTGTATTCTCCTTAGTTAATTAACCGCGTACATACAGCCATTGACCTTGAGTGTGCGGTTGATGTTCCATCATGAGTGGGCAAAGTGGGAGTGGATTTACGCCTCCTGCAAAAAAGGTAGAAAGTCAGCCGTAGGAGACACGCACGTATGCGGTTCATGCGAGGTGTGGGTGCAGCTAGGTAGCTCTGCTACGTACAGAGAACGTCACGGTGGGACTGAAATGCGACACCCTGGCAATGAGCGTAATGCATCCTCTTTTTCTTCCTACTTGTCTCGTGGAAGCAGTAGAGCATTCGATTTGCGACCAGACAGTTGCCTCTGTAAAGCCTGCTTTGCTGATTGTTTAAGAAGACATCCTAGAGAAATCCCTAGATGGCAGAAACAATGTGAGTTTCATTGTGCTGTGTATCACCAACAGTGTAGTGAAACTTGTACTTGCGGAGAAGTGAAGAATTGGTCTGGCGTCTCAGATGTTCCACAGTGCCCTCAACTGGTTTGGAAGAGGTTTTTTGGCTTAGAGCAGGACATGCACTTAGACAGTTCCATTTGTGAAGAACACTTCCAAATGATGAAAACTTATCTAGGATGTCAACAGTGCAAAATATGTGATCGAGGTGATTGGGATAAAAATTGGGAGATGTTGGGAGAACGAGCAGAAGTAGTGTCACTTCTTTTTACTCAGTTTGAAGGATTTCCACAGCTATCTAGCAGAGACTGTGTATGTGGAAACTGTGCTGCCCTATGCCTGTCTGATCGTCAAATAGATATTGCCGGGGACCTTCTTTCAAATTTTGATAATAGCAAAACTATGGCCAAAGTCACCTTGTCAGCTCTCCATACCCTTGAAATCGATGGTTATTTAATGTACAAAGATATCATATCCTTCTTTGAAGATGCCATGAGAGAGGCCAATACCTGCTTAGATAGTCACTCTTTGAAAAAGAAAGTCTTGTGCTTTCGAAGATACTTTGAAAAACACGTGGACAGCATAGATAAGTATCGAATTCATGTTGGTCCTAGAAAACATGGCTACATGATATATGACGAAACATTTTTTCATCCAAAGGGTGCTGCAGCTATGTACAGAAAGATCATTGAGACTAGGTCAACGTCATTTACAGCCCAGAACTTTCGTAATTTGATTAAGGAACAGTGCAGCATGCTACCTGTTTCAGGAAGGTTTGATTATCGCTCATTGTTTTCAGATGAAGGCAAATCTCTTTGTCATTCTTTAAACCAGTTTATTCATCCTGAGTTAAAACGATTTTTGGAAAGTTGTGCCAGAATTTCAAACACCACTGAGGTTAAAAAGCAATTGAAGTTGCATATGGTCATTGCATTACTTTGCAACTTGCTAGATAGAAGGTCTTGTTTTCTTCAAACTCTGCTAGGATTGTTTGCATTTGCTAATGGCCTTAGAGACAGAGGTTTTCAGATTTTGGGTATGTTTGGGATTCTGCCATCCATCCAGCACATCAGAAATCATGGCAAACATTGGGCTGTTGAACGAAAGTTGATTAATGAGTTAGATGTGATGCAGTTTTGGAGAGTGACTGTTGACAACTTGGAATTCAAGATGGCTTTTGCGAAGAAGATTTTTAGTGGTGGATACCAAAAGCGAATGCTGCATCTCCTGACAGGCCAAGTTTCACATCATTCCCCACCTGCAGAACCCTGTCCAACTGCTTGCCCATTAGCTAGCTGTGAGGTATCTCGACTGCCTGAAAGCTTGCAAGAATTAGATTTCTTAGACTTGACCATGTCTGAACGAGCACATTATTGTAAGTTTGCATCAACCGTGCTTTCTGTCATTGGTTCCGCAGATCGTTTGTTTTGCAAACCATCAGAGTGCTCCCAGTCACTTCTCCAGGTCTTATGGACTAGGTTAGAGTCATTCACACCTGCTGAGTCTGATGTGATCAAATATGCAACAGTTAGAGAGGCATACTCAGGTAGACCAGAAGATGTTGCATCATACCTTATTGAACTGAAGAAAGATCTTTGCATAGGTCAGGAAGGCTTTCCATGTTATGTTGTTGTTGGGGGGGGGGGGGACCAGCAGCTCTATGCTATCATGAAGAATCTAAAACGTAAAGATCTTGACACTTTTGAATGGCTTTTTCCTGTACCTGGTGATTGGCATTTTATCAAAACGGTGTCAGAAGTTCTGAAAAGTGTGTTATGGGATGGAGGGTTTCACGATATAGCAGCAAATTGTGGCATGAAGAAGGAGGTCTCAAAGTGGAAGGATATACATCGAATTCTCATAGCATTACTAGAAGCCCTAATGAGAGCAATTTTAAAACATTGTCACGATACGGGCCTTTTTGACATTTCTGAAGATCTTCAGGACTGGGGAAAATTTGAGATCTGTGTGCAGAAATTGTGCAAAGGGAAAAATGAAGTTAGCCAGTTCTGGTGTAATTTGCTTCACTTCCTAATGGTCTACTTTGCCTACTATATGGCAATTAGATCAGGGAACTGGGTCCTTCGCAATGCCTGCATAAAACAGTCCTGTGACCTGCTCTTTGCATATGCCCGTGATAAATACGAGGTCTTGGCTGTCCAAACACTCAGTGATATACTGACATACCCTACTGCCATCATCCAGCAATTCGAGCAAGGACACTGGACAGCGTCAAGATTAGGTGTACCATTTCATAATCAAGCGCTAGATGAACTGCATGAGACTGAAATCAATTGTGGCTTAAAGCAAGTTGTGTCTAGACCTTCCCACTTTCAGATAGTTGAACTTAGCAATTTCCTAGCCTATCTGGAAAATGTGGTGTCTTGTTTTTGCTCTGATGTTGGCAAAACTCGGAAGTCAAAAATAGTGCACGACACTCACTTACCAACTATTGTGACAGATTTGGTTGAAGAATCACTTGATTTGAAATGTCTTGATGCTGTTGAGTTGCATAATGTGTTTGCCCATTGTCCCAAGTCACTTGACAAGCCAACTAGGAGTGACCTGCTAGACATAAGAAATGCTGGTAGGAGACGGTTGGTTTCTTACGTAAGGCAATATGCTTTATGTCCTCCTACAGAAGTTCCAGGAAAACGCAGTAGACAAAAACTCCGGACGTTTACCACCCGTACATCGATTTCAAGAGAAAAAGCTAAAGTGCAGAAAGCTACTCGTTTGCTGGAAAATGCATATGCACATGTAATTTGTAGTGGAGTTGCCCTTGCCCAGACCTGTCCATTACCACTCGCAATAGCAACAGGCAAGGGTGAAATTCGCCAACGATCCAAAAGTTCAATCAGACTAGCGTTTGTCAGGGATCCTGTTTTGGCACCAATCTTTGCTACTACATGCTCTCTTTTGACAGCCAATCAAACTGCATTTGACTTTGTTATTGACTTCCTTCGGGTTCTTCATCAGCCCCCTCCATCTCAAGGGGTATCTCTGCTTGAATTTTGTCAATACATGTGGCGTCAAATTGTTGTGAAAATGGGATTTTTGCGAGGGGCTGGTAGGGTTACTATTGTCATCGACAAACCAGAATTTCTGCCTCCCCCTAGGCAATTACTTCATTCAGTGAGGCAAAAGAAAGTTGGTGTCGAAAGCAAATCATCTTATCAGTTTCCATCACCGTCTGAGAAAATGCCTCTTGGCAAAGAGTATGCCTGTGCCTTGGCAACACCAGATTTCAAAGCAGGCCTGATAGAGTTTGCTGCTGAAACATTCATGCAGTTAGCTACGGAAGAGCTTCATGTTGGACAGTCTGTTTTGATTGACTCTCCGTCTTTTGAGCAACCATTGTTGCTGTCACCTGGGGGTAGGTGTGAGAAATTACCCAAAAACCAGAAAGGGGAAGGGGATCAAGGTGTATGGTATCACACTTGTAAGAGCCCCTTTTCTGCAGTAATAGTGTTTGCTCATGATACGGACATCTGGATGGGTGGACTGGCATTAGATGAGCTAGGATATTTTTCTGACAAGTTGGTATATGTTGAGCTGAGACCAAATTCAGAATTTGTTACCATAAGTGGAATATCAAGTGTTATGAAATCTCACCCTAATTTGCAAAGTCTGTCCCACCCTGCTGCATGTCTTCTCGCGGTGTACACTCTCAGTGGTACTGACTATGTCAGCTCATTTTTTGGAATGTCACATCACGCTGCTGTAAAACGGTTTTTGAACAATATTTCTTTTATTTGTTCTGACCAAGAGTTGGTCCTATTTGAAATGAGGGAAGTTGGCTATTTCGAATTCTGTTCCTTGTCGTTGCCTGCGTGTATTAAGTTTATAATGTGTTTGTACTATGACAAGCACAAGTCTGTCTTTTCCAGTCAGTCTGCATACAGCTTAGCTCTGGCTCTCAAAGATGCTCCTATCCCTCATGAGCTTGCACTAGTTTTGCAGTGGTTAGGATATGCTGTATCAGAGAACATGACCGTATCAACAGTTCGGCAGTGGGTTGATTTATTGAGACGCCTGACATTTCATGATAGTAGTGGAGGTCAGAATCATGAAGCCAATATGATCCCATCCTTGCCTGCATTGCACCAGCATGTACTGTGTGCAGAGTATGCCATCTGGTTGGTATATGAGAGTCGAGAGGAGACCTCATCCTTCCTTTCGTGTACTGGCTCTGGCTGGTTGATAGATGAAGGTGGCTCTATTTCTGTTTTGTGGGATACCAGGCATGATCAGAGTATTTTAATAAATGTTTCCTACAGATGCACCTGTCAGACAGGTTGCAGTGGCAGCAGAGGAGGATGCAGAAATTGTTTCCAGCAATGTAGGCCTTGTACCACTAGATGCAGATGCAGAGGCAACTGTAGAAATCCTCACAACAGATATGGCGTGTGCCCTAAATGCAAAGAAACTGTAAGAGAGGATGACTTGCAGTTAGGCTGGTCTGATGTTGCTGTCATTTCATTCGATTCAGTACCCACACCCTCTGATATCGATGCTTGTGCATCACTACCACTTCAGGTTCATGCCCATGCTGATGATATAGATAGCAACAGCTCAGACACTGATTTAGATTTGGAATGGGATGATGGACTGTCAGAAACTGCAGTAAGCCTACATGGGCAAACCCTTCGTCTGCCCGAGCATTTTCCCTCCTATGGGGACATGGGCCAGAGTGAACTTCAGGCAGACATTTCTGATGTCAGTGACGATGAAGAGGACTGAGGACTATGAAGGTATTGGTGAAACTGCTTTGCTGTTGTGTGTTATAAATTCTCTGGATAAAATATAATGTACTCGATATACATGGCACTTTGGTTGTTTCAATTATGTATTACCACCCATGTAGTAGTTTACGTAATTGTAAATAACTTTACAAGTCTAATGTGTAGTAAGATGGAAATTATAGTTCAAACCGTCTGAAAAGGTAATTTGGCTCATCCCTATTGGCAGTGTCTTCAGATCTCTCTGTGTGTGTATGTAGGTGGAGTCACACTGGTCAAGAAGTGCCTCTTTCTGTTCTCATTAGGTGCTCACTGGTACGTAGCCTAATTGCTAAGTCGACGTCTGTGTCAGACCAATATCTCTAGACTCACTTGGCCATCTGCATGCTGTAATTGCAACGGCGTATCGTACTACTTTGTTGCAATAGCAGTTTGCGTATACTGTATTAGAAATATTCTAGCACAGTAAATGAATGACAGTCTACTATGCCTTACCGGCGACATCCATATTTGTACTGTACATGTGTGATTGGTATCTCTGCAAGCAGTTGGTACGTCGTATTTGCACTTACGCGTTGCGGTAAATCTGTAAGGACATCTCGTGTATAGGTCCCCTTCTTGAGTTTGCAGGGTAGTCACAACAACCGGGCCTCTGGGGGCCCATGTACCGGTCAGATAGTGAAGGCTTCTGTTCGACTGGAGCTACAATGTAGGGCAAAGCTCTGCCGTCATAGAAATACGTGTGCGTGGATGAATTTCTAGCTCGTCCTGTTATCCGGGTCTACTGCATGTGTATACGGGACCTGTTCGAACATAAATTCTATGGTTGTTTGGTAGACTGTCTACCGCTGATCGTGACGTTCAGTCCATCTACAGTAATCAGAGAGAAATTACGAACATATAGTGTCTATGGAGGTTAGCTCTACCAGGGGTGGCCAATTTGAGATAAGGCTGGTGTTTTGGTGTAACACCAGGATCGGGCATCCTCGTGCTAAACGGAAATGACACGTCTACATAAACACATCTGGGCGGGACTAGTTTGAGGCTACCTACCTACCTACTTTTTCCCCCGTAGATACGGGTTAGGGGCATCAGCCCGTCAAAATCACGCTGGAATTAAACCTGGCCGCTTTCGCTGATCACAGAAGTGATTTCTGCCTGGATCGTTTTTAGCAGATATCCATGTATGCTCTTAGGTGTCTACACTGACTAAAAAGACGATATTACTACTGTGTGATGCGTTTACTGTTTCTCAACCTGACCTACCTACCTACCTACCTACCTAACTACCTAGTTACTAATACATACATTTATATATACATAGATACATACATACATACATACATTTACATAAATACATACATAAATACGTATATACTCATGTATGGTACAGTACGTTGAATCATGATGTCTTGTGTTTAGTCACGGTTGTGACGTCATCATCTGTTTGAGTGGACTTCAAGCTTCGGTGCCAAAATTTTAATTAATACTGTATCTACGTATACATTATAACGTTTTATTGCTAATAAAATTGAAGTAACTACCGCATCATTTGATCTGAAAGATCTATATATCCCAAACTTTAAAATTACAATAATGCCAATATTATAATATCATAGTTAGTCAGCAAGTATAAATGAAAGCTTTATCTGTCTAGGATGTAGTTGATAAAATGCTTGTACTAGCTCCTTTAGCTTCGCTGGACTCTGTTGGAGTTCCTCACACCTGCTACGATCAATCTTCTTAAGAGAGAGACCACTGAGCCAATCAGATAACATATTGGATCGACGGCACGTTTTAATAAGTTTCAGTTGACTGAAATCTCTCTCACTTTCACATAACGTTATAAAAATTGTCAATGCTATTCGTAAAAGAATATTTAAATTTGGAAAAGACGCTGCGTCACAAGCTCCTGAAGTAGCTACAAGGTTCTTGGGCAAATTTGTAGGTTTTTGCTTCCATTTCGCACAAAAGTACGTACACGTACTTGCTTGGGAAAGTGCAGGATGAGGTAAATTGAAAGTTTAAGTATACAAGTCAACGGCCTTCAAAAAATCTTCTTGAATTTTGGCCTCATGATCTATGCTTTGGCATTGATTTAACAACAGATGTAGGGAGTCACTACCGTGTAACGGCTATTTCTTTCAATTGAGACAATGCGTGGAACATAAATTTATGATATAAAGAAATCCGGTAGTACTCTTCAAAACCAGTCGTTTCAACGTTGCTTCTATACAGTTGTCGAGGATTGACCCTGAGCTTGTCTTCGACAATTCAAAGTTCTGTCTATGCAGGTGTTTTCCTAATTCTGTGGTCTCTTCAAACTATTTATAACTCTTAATATAGCTGAGTTATCCCGTAAAGCTTTTATATCCGCTATAACATCACAAACTTGTAAATACGCACAGAAAACAATTGAAGCCCGCATATGAGGTCTTGTACTCAAGCCTCCAAGCGCAGAAAAAATTTGAGCAAAATTTTGAAGCACTGTAAAAAAGAAGAAGACTGCAGTTGGTAGAGAAACCTGTTTGCTTTGTAAGCGTTTCTCAGCCCCACTTCCAATTGCCATTTGCGACGGTGTAAAAATAATGAGTCGGAACAATCATCATCATCATCATCATCATCATCATCATCATCATCATCATCGTTGGCAATGAGAATCAGTGAGTTTCTGGTAGTCATTGATATCATGAATCCTCGTAGCGCACGCAATCAATATCGATATGCCAGTTACTAGCGTCATATGGATTGCACTGAAACATGTGGCCTCGAACTTCCAGACCAGAGAGCGCGTGGAGTCTGGACCAAGTCGATACTAAAATGATTTCGGAAATAGCCCTTCTTAGCCAATCAGCTTCTACAACCCGAATCTTGGTTGTAAATTCTGATTGGCTTAGCAATAATTGGTTATGGTAAGTGCACTAGCACCTGATTGCGCGCGTGTGAAATCCTCGTGGGCGGCTAAGTGCACGCCAGAACAATGACAAAACTCTGCATGCCAGAACAATGATCAGACTTTGCACACACACACACACACACACACACACACACACACACACACACACACACACACACACACACACACACACACACACACACACACACACACACACACACACACACACATCTTAGTTTTAGTTTCAGCTTCAGTTCTTTGATATTTTCAAGCTTGCGGTGAGAGGACATGCACAGCAGCGTCGCTAGACCATCACCTTTGACAACTGGTCGAGTTGTAGTATCGCCAGTCGAGCGGTTAGACTAGCTAGTGGTCTGCCGAAGAATCAAAGAGTCGTCGTTTCACGCCGTCCACCAAGATATCGCCGCAAACACTGCAGACGTCTCTTCTTTGTTTGTGAGATGTCATGGCATTTACAAATGATATGTTGATCTAGGTAAAACGATCCTACGCTGTTAGACACCATTTACCATCACTTTTGATAAATACTTCCGAAATCATTTTAGTATCGACTTGGTCCAGACTAGAGTTCGCGCTTCGCGCGCTCTCTGGTCTGGAAATTTGAGGCTATGAAACATGTACCTTTTTGGGACTCACTTGCTGGGTTAGTGGACGCCCAGTTGAGGGTAAAGACCCCGATTACCCTAGGATATGACGACATGTATTTGTATCGCATCATCGCAGTAATATAATAAAATCTTCTTCCGACACTTCTACCCTCTCTCGGAAGAGGCTGCAAGAGCCCAATTGATTGCGCCATAGTTAACAGAAGCAACAACTTAAGCCCGCCCATTTTCGTTCGTTTTATCCGGTTGTCACCTGAATAGCACTCATTGGCACGGACAGACGAAGGTGTAGCTGACAAGTTGGGCGGGGGCAATAATCTGTTTGCCGAATGTACTACTTTGCAACGTTGGAAGCTTGCTACGGATACGGTTTCTAAGTTGTAGTAAAAGTATTCTATTCTTTTTTGTGCATCGCTATATTTGACTAATCGATACTATGACAACATACACGTCTTATCGATGGCTTCTAGTACTCATCTGGTTGCAATTCTGTGCAAACAGACTCGTTTATGTTGTGAGAGCGACTACTTCATCGGGTTAGTCCATTTCTATAGTTGTTTTCTTTCGGAATTCTGTAGAAGGATGGTGATTGTTTGGTCGGCAACGGCCGTATTACAATATGCATGGTTTATAGCTGTTTGACACTTTCGAGACGCTAGAGATGTTTCACTCTCTCAGTTGTCGTTTAGAAAACCATTTCGTCAATTCTACGCGCGTGCATGAAGGGATTGCGTGCGGAGGTGCAGAATGGGTAGTCCGTTCGTCGCCATTTTAGAAGGCAAGCGCGTAGAACTATAACGTGTTAATTGCTTGTGTCTCAGTGATATTACGTAATCAGATCTGCTTTCTGAGTATGACGCAACTGCATACCCAGGCAGGTGAGCTACGAGCAGAAAAATTTAGCCACGGAGCTTGAAATGGATCTCTCTAGCATGAAATGCATTCTGATTCAACGAATTATGGTTACTAGATAAGACGGGTAATCATATACATAGAGTACACACAATGAACAAACACGTTGGGATATCTTTAGCGGTTCTACTATTCCAACCTGCACCTATACAATAACTTTTAGTGAACTTAGCAATACCCAATATATGCACGTAAAATAACTGATAAATTTACCATAACTTTAATTAATGCAGCCCAATAACATCAAATAAAATGATTTGTAAATGTGAGGTTTTAAAGAAAATTTTCTTTATTTTCTATACGTGAAACGTGCATGCAGTCGTTCGGTTAGACTTTGTTGGTATACGTTCTGCGAGATTTGTAACTTGTGTTGCATTGTCCAGGACTTAGCTCTCAGATTTGCCAAGCTCCAAAAGTCACTCGTACAACTACGAGTAAAATATATCTTTCACTGAAGTGTCCTTCAGGAAATGCAACTGCATGTCACATTAATACGTACTGGATATATTTCTGGCGTCTATATTTTGTTCCGGAATCTGGCATAAGGAAAACAAGTGCAAATAAATTTGCGTTTGTTCACTTAATGCCAAACACACTTTATCAATTCCGAGTAAATGCAACCTATAATCATCAGAGTTGTGCAAAGAAACCTCTTGCCTTAAGTCCAGCAGTACGTGTGAGGACAGAGGCTGTTGGTAAGAAGCTGCACAGCATTGCTCAATGTGCATTTAGTTAAGATGTTATTGGTGTTTACTTTATAGCGCCTAATCCACCCAAAAACATTAACGTTATGGCACTAGGTTCAAAATCTCTTGAAATTGAATGGGATTCGGTTCAATACAGATATGGAACTGTTAGCTACCTAGTCTACTACAATATAACGCAGCTTAAATATGAAGCCAAAACAACCAAATCTACTAGTGTCTTGCTTACTGGCCTCACACCGTATACCAAATATGAGGTAAAAGTTGCAGTCGTTGTTAGACCGTGGGGTGCAAATGATGGCTCAGAAGATGTTACAAGTACTACAAATAAAACAAAGTTAATTGCCACTCTTCATGCAAGTAACATATTTGATGTATCATTATTTATATATTGCTGTTGTATGCATTGTCAATTTTTTAGAACCTAGCGTTCCTCTTGATGTAACATTCGACAAAAACACACTCACTGCTGTGTCTGCTAAAATTTTCTGGACTGTTCCTGTCAATGGCCCAGTTTTATACTACAACGTCAGCTATGTAATGGGTCTCCATTCTAACGCAAATGTTTCGGCTATTACAGTACGCACAGTTGAGAAATCGAATCACATCACACTGAAAAACCTTATTCCATTCACATTCTACACTGTTTCGGTTCAAGCCATCAACATCGACAGAGGTTACCGTTTAGTGAGCAGTGCAAGTGCTGTCAGAACATTTCGAACGTTAGCAGATGGTAAGTTAGCATCATTACTTTTAATATGCAGTTAGATAAATGGTATGGTATAAATTGCTTTATATAAAGCGCCAAGTAAACCTCAAAATTTGAAGATCTCGGACTTGCA
The DNA here is from genome assembly GCF_963422355.1 of Corticium candelabrum. NCBI lineage: Eukaryota > Metazoa > Porifera > Homoscleromorpha > Homosclerophorida > Plakinidae > Corticium > Corticium candelabrum. Next base: position 5,892,114 of record NC_085087.1, on the reverse strand, counting down.
AGCAAAAGCTGCACGCTTCATATGGGAGGCTCCGGCTCAACCTAATGGACCGGTAGCGTACTATATTATTACTTTGGCAATGGGAAGAGTTGATCCGCAGAACTACAGTAGTCAAAAGATCGTTTTAAGAGAGAAGGTCAGTGGCCAAACCAGCTACGCAGTGAACGGGCTGACACAAATATCACAGTACAGTGTATGGATAATAGCTGTCAATATTGAAGTTTCTAAAGAGCTCAAGAGTTCTCCTAGTCAAGTACAAATCTTTAACACAACAAGCGAAACTACGATACATACAACAATAGTATATACAACGAAGACTGGCACAACAACTGCAGTGACGGACGCAAGATCAAGTCCACCCACAACAAGTCCAATCACAACAAGTCCACTCACAAACATTCCACCTCCAACAAGTGCAACAACAGCATCAAGTCCTGTTTCAAGTATGCATATCAATATTCAAAATTTAGTTTGTTGTGTCAATGCAATTTTTGAATTACTTTACATGTAAACTCAACATATACTAACCACTAATTTTTGTTTTTACATCCTGTTCTTTATGGTGACATAATATTGTTACTTTTGTATTGGTGTTGTAGTCACTGGCTTGCCTATTACGTATATCCCACGAGGTTCCGGTTTACCAACAAGATCTTGTGAAGGTCATTTGATCAATATTTCTTATGTCTTGTTGCTCTACCGATCTTTCTTTGAATGCAGATGAGAAGACAAACTTGAAACTAACACCCGCAGTCGCTACATTGGCCGTATTTAGTATTATTCTGTTAGTACTTGCTGCTTACTTTCTCTATCAATGGAGACACGTGATGTATGAATTCACATATATTATCTTTTCTTTCACATCATTTTGTATAATAAAATGTTTAGTGCTGTTGGCGGTGCGAAAGAGTCTAACGCAATAAAAATGGATGAACGGGAAGAAAGACGCGATGCTGTAACGTACGAGACAGTGGTTGATTCTGGACGTCAGCCCGACGTACTGACAAGGAGTCCACTGTATGAAGAAACATCGGTGATCGACAATCCATCGTATGGTGTAGTAACCGATCAAAACTAGGAAACAGACAACAGAACGCATTTTGCCTAAATTTACCATTTACTGATGGTTTAGTAAGAAATTGGTTAGTTTATAGTGTTGATCAATAACCGAACGACAAGACTTCTATGTTTTTGACAGACCACTGAAAGGCTACGTTTTCTGTAACCCTAGCTGTTTAGTCTTAAGAAACGACTTCTGAACAAGCTTATAGTTGTCAGTACATGCATGCAAAAATAAAAACAAGAACTTTTAAAATCGATTGTTTCGGCATTTTCAATTCATTGTTGTATCTTGTGCAACTCATGCATACCTGTCATGCCTTTAATTAATTAATCGCTATACGATATAAGTTTTCCAGGTTTTGGGTAGTCAAAAATTACAATTTTGTATACAACGTGTAATTATGTTTTTTTGCATTTGGGAGTATTGCAATGAGGGAGGAAATTATTGGCGTGGCCCTTTGATCCCTCGGTTTCTATACTTGCATGTGTACAACTAAATTACATCGACTTGTTGGACGGTCAAGTCAGGGTTGCCTTTGTGTAACTGTGTCATTTATAAGTCGCAATTGAACACCGTGGTGTTTTTCCATAGAACACGTGATTTTCTGATGTAGAGTAATTGGTTACTGAGATAGTTAATCGACAGTTGGGCAACTAGACCTTTTGTCATCTAATTGTTTCACTCTAGAGGGCACCACACGTTCATTTGTTTTACAATTTGTTTTGTGCGTTCAATCAAGAGAAAACCATACCTGACAACCTCTGGACGTGAAACACAGGGACTTGGACCCTAAATTCCCTGGATTTAGCGTACATTCCCGGGACACGACGTACCAGCTACCACGCCCTCGTATGACGCACTCGCAGAAAGCACGGCCTCGCAGTTTTCATCGATATTTAGCTTACTGTAACTGCATGTGCTGTAGAAAAGCCGAAGCCACTAGGCCACAGGCCAAAGAATAACTCAAAACATCATAAGAATCAGAACGGAACATGTATATGACTTCGACTTCGCTATCGACTCTCTCGGCTAAGGAAATCCCGGCACATTTCGTGTTCAACCGGGACGCCGTGATGGAGGGCCAAATACCGTAACAATATAGGGAATCCCGAGACGGTTGACAGATATGGAAAACGGTTCTGACTTAATTAAGAAAAAGTGCACTGTTTATTAAAAAAATTCAGCAATTTGTCTTTTTTTAGTAAATTGTAGGCACATTGCGACCGTTTATGTTGAACATAAACGATTTGAGAATCAATGTGTCAATGTTTACCGAGACTGTTCTATATTGGCATGTGACATATTTGACACGTGTTCTGGCCGGTGTACACGCGTAGCTGCTAGCAAGCTCTGAACAAGTTGTGTTGTGTTCACGCTGAGTGTTCGTAACGCAGGTCTTGGAGAGAACCCACTACACAATTCAGATCGATCGTTACATGTTGTCAGAAAGTGGTGAACTTGTACGGCAATGTTGGCAGGTGCATGAAGTGTTCTTCGCAAAATTAATGAATTGATTGTGTGTGATGCCACTGCACAAAAACGTACGTCCAGACATGACTGCAGGCAGCTCGATTTACTAGCTAGAGACTGTTGTTTTCAGGCGACGGAGCGACTCGTGGGGGAGGCGGGGCGTGAAAAGACATCGGAGTACCTGAACTCTAAGGTGAAGTTTCAGTAGACATTTCCTTTCGGGAAGCGCTTTCTGATGATGAACGATAACTTATAGTCTCGCTTAGGCAACAGAAAGCGCTCATGCATATCTATATAGAGTTCTGGTGGTGAACACTGTCATAAGGTAGTACGAAAATTCAAATATTTGTCTTCCATTTTTCGCAGTTGTTGATCGTAGGGTGGGGGCAATTGACCCCTCTTTCTATAAATTGGCCGCCACTGGTCTTGTGGCAAATAAATGGTGTGTACACATATTCGTATACGTATGTATACACGGTTAGAGAGTAGACGAATGACGTCAAACTTTATGAAAACGTTTTAATTAATCAACGTTTTAACGTCTCTTTTTAAACCTGTGGAGTCTGATTTTTTTTCTAAATTGTCATAATTGCGTAGTTCTACTTGGTACATGTACAGTTATTGAGTGCTCTACTGCAGATCTAGCAATTACTGTACATTTATCCGCGAGAAGTCGGTCTGGAAGCTCGAGGCTAGCACTTTACACAAAGTGCAGCAATACGGTTCTGACTCAAGCAAGTCTGTTTTTGTCCTTCGGTTTTTTGTACGGGAACTCTTACTGAAATTAAACTCTTTTCGCTACACATTTTCATGACGACTGTTCGCGTCGTGCTTGTTGTTCTGCTGTTCTGGTCGACGGGACGGTCTCTAAGCAAGAATCATAGATGCGGTAACTACAGTACTGTGCACAGTAGAAAAATGTCCTACGTTAATTATTACTAAGTTATTCTATTTACTGCGCTCACTAGTAATACTAGAGATTTAAGGCCTGTCCACACTAGACCAGAATGGATCGCGATCCGATCGGGATAGCGAGCGTCCACGCTGCACTTTGAAAACGATATCTCCGCCTTATTTCGCTATCACGTGACATATAACCCATGTGTATGTGTGGTTTCTTTACTTGTAGAAAGCGTTGATACAGCGATGTAAGGTGAACGAGAACAAAGGCGAGTGAGGAGTGCTAGATGTTCCGACTACACGTGTAGCGTACGTGAAGATAACGCCCATTATTCTTAACTCGATTCAACCGATCGCGATCGAATCGCGATCGAATCCACCTCGCGATGTGGATCGGACGGATCGCGATCTGATCGCGATCGAGTTGCAAGTGTGGACAGCGTTGCGGTTGGATCGCGATCCAGTTGCCAGTGTGGACAGGCCTTTACATGTATATACGTGTGTTAATTAGTAGATGACCTTCCACCCAGTAACAAGACTGAACTTGTGGATTGCTATGCTCTCATAAATAGCAGTGTCACCATGAATTGCACGTACCGTGGGACGAACGCAAATCGTGTAATTGGGTCGTATTGGAATATCAAATATAGTAGATCGACGAGTTCAACAGCTGTGTCAGGCATCAACTTTCTTTCTGGCTTCAATGTCTCTTCTACAACTGTAGACTACACATCACTCACTATCAACAAAGTGTCTGAGAATGTGAATGCGTCTGAACTACAATGCTTTTTTACTTTTCCGACTAGTCCTGCAAAAGCTGGAAGTGGCAAGATTAAAGTTATACTTGGAAGTATGAAAAACATGCTAATTCTTTCATGTTTTAATAGTTGTTTGACTGTAGGTCTTCCTATCATATCTTGTAAGCCACATTTATGCACCTCTGTAAGACATTCAAATGCAGAAATTCCTTGTGAAGCATCTGGAACTCCCATACCATCCACCAAGATAGACAACTGGCTTAAGCTGAATAGTGATGGAACAAGTTTCCATGTTGATTCATCTTGATTTTCCATACATCGTGCAGACAGCTTGATGCCTATTCTAACATTACATCCTGTCAATTGTACACTTGATGCTGGCAATAGTTACAGAATATTATCTGAAAATATACTGGGAACGTCACAACCTTATCATTGGAACGATGCTCATGTGCTTGGTACATATATTCAACATCTGTTTTGATGTTCTCAGATATTTGACCTGTGCATCTATAGATGACGACGACCTCCGATTGTCAAGTTACTGACAATACAACACGCTTGACTTGTTCGTTTTCACTTGCTAGATTTCCTACAGCAAACATTGTGTGGAACATGAACAACAACAACATTATCAATGAAACATCCAACATCAGTGTTTGTGCATGTCGGGTAACTTTCTACTGTCATTGTCAGTTTGCAACATGTGTCTGCATCAACATCATGTACTGCTTCATCTAGCAACAAAATCATAACTCAATATCCATTCAAACATTGTGGTTTGTTCTAAAAATGTTGATACAATTACATGACAACATGGTCTACTCTTCTTTTGCTAGAATCTACACCAAGTTTACCAGTGACATCAATTTCTATTTCAGGTATGAATATTGACAGTTATATTTTAATTTTTAGTATACGTAACAATGCTTATCAGAGAATGACATGCTGACTAGTAAACTGCCAGTAACGGCGCTGTGCAATTAGGTTTTTAAAATCGACAGCGATGACACTAAATCTTAACACTCACCCTAATCCTAATCTTGTCATCTTTGTAAGACTGAGTGCAATTGTCACCACTCTACATATTTAGTAGTCTAGCTACCTCATAATTACAATTTTTTAAAAGAAAGCAATGTATAAGCTAGGCTGTGCAGCTTCTGTTTAGTAGTGACTGTTGATAAATACTGTTTATTCCATTGTATGTTGATGTTATGGTATTGTGTTTTACTCAAATAATTTTTTTATTTTGGTGTTGTTGTAATTACTAGCATACACGTAACTTCACGAGATTTGAAGTCAACAAGTAGTGGTACAGCAAATGTTGTTGTCAAATTTTTGTATACTTTAGAGTGTTAGTGTACCAGTTTATATCATGACATGATAGCTGCGACACGAGTGCTTGTACGTTCTCAGTTTTACTGATTTGTGTTTGTAGGTGGCAGCACCACTCGTGCCACAACAACGAGACAAAGTACAACGGACGATCAACCAGGTACAGTCAGTATACTGCAGTTGTATTTCTATATACTATTCTCTCTCTTATAAGTAGCATGGCTACTACCAGTCATCATAGCGGCAGCTATTGCTGTGATTATTATCATCGCAGTCATTTTATATATTGTTTGGAAGAAATGCATGAAAAACAGTAAGTTGAAGAAACTGAAATTTTGCATGATGAAATGTTTCGTGCCATAGGCTGTGCGAATAAATCTAACGCAACTGAAATGGATGAACGGCAACAAAGACAGGATGCTGCAACGTATGCAACAGTGTCTGACTCTGGTCGTCGCCCCGACGTACTGACAAGGAGCCCACTGTATGAAGAAACATCGATGGTCGACAATTCATCATACGGTGTCGTAGTTGATCAGAATTAGTCAGCAGACATCAGAATGCAATTCCGACACAATGTTTTTGATAATTATAAGTAATTGGCTAGTTAATTGACAGTTGGACAACAAAGACTTCCGTGATTTTTACATGTTATTTGAAGGTCTTTATATGACTATTAGGTACGTAATTTTTGTGCAATTAAGCATGGCTCATTTAATTAGCTATTCAACTAAGTTGCATCAATCAACGCTGTGGACAGTCGAAGTTGTCATATTTAACTGTTTTACTTTATAGGGTCTACATACCATATGCAGTGTTCAGTTCTTTTTACAATTTCGGTTTGTGCGTTTGATCAAGAGGAAACGATTTTTGAAAACAATGTGCATTGCTCATTGAGTTTTTTAGTAATATGCAACCGTTTATGTTGAACGTTTTCACAAACGATTTGAGAATTATTTTCAATGTTTAGTGGGACAATCAATAATAGTTTGTTACAAGTGACGGGCAGACGTCATGTCACGTGATAAAAATTAACACAATGGAAACTAGTCTTTCTAGCAAATTTTCAGAATCTGATGAAGCGTTAATCAGCCTAGAAATAACAATCACGTAGACTTAATTAAAATGTCGTCTTTGTGCAACTTCATTACGTCCAATAGGTTAATAATCATTAGTAATAGAAAAAATTTAAAAAATGTATTTAAACTTTTTTTGTCTCCACTCTTTTATCGCTTAGTCAAGAGTCACCTGAATGTAGGTAGGTGTTTCCATTATATCTTGTAAGCAAATTGTAACTCTCGTGCAGCTCTAGTTACGTACACGCTAGGAGTCGGGCGTTGTTCTAAAGTCGGGAAATACATGGAAACTCAAAGTGATACAAAATTTTTACGTTAAAAAGACAAAGTCACTTGCCTTACTAATTTTTATAGTTTGCCGCATTTTTCTATGTAAGAATAGCCAGATTTATAGCTTTGCGTAAACGTTTATAGTTGAGGTAATGACAAAACTTATCGAGTACTTTAAGTTTAATTAATTGCCCAAATATTTTTTTCACACGTTTGCTTTACCTACGCAATTAAATTTTGTTTTTTAATTAAACTAAAAAATTTTCATTTTGCGTGTTTTTAGTGTTTTGCAAATGTGAATGCTGTGCATGTGTGTATTAAAGTGAAAGATTTTGTGTTGTGCTCTAGAGGGTTATAGGACAAAACGAATTACAAAACAGCAATAACCCATCATTTAAAACAGATCAGGAACAGTTTAATTGTCGTGCGTCATCGAATACACCGCTGACCATACGTGGTACCGTATACGGGAAATAATAATACCGAATACGGGACCTGCGGTACCAATTACGGGACTTTTTTAGATACGGGACTTGGATCGATAATATAGACGTTTGTATATTATCAACATAATAATATACACTAACAAGTGAAAGTAAATATACTCTCATTGTAAACTGTTAGTTTTACTATCTACCTATAGCGCACTAGATAACTATCTGAAAGCCTATGTGATCTGGTTCTACTGTATACTTAGATAGATGGACGTAACGTTACGATCAGTGATGAATCTGTTGATTGCTTTGCTCTTCTAAATAACAATGTTAGTATTGGTTGCTCATACCAAGGCTCGTTATCCCAGGAGCTTGTTTGGACATTAGACTAGCTAGTAAAGCGTCTACATTTACAGTGACTTGCCTAAAGCCTACTCCTGGTTTTACTGTACGAGCAGACTTTATGGCAAAGCAATCTTCTTTTACTATGTGTATCAATCAAGTCTCTCAAAGTACATCTCAACTACAGTGCAGCTATTCTTTTGATGGTGGACGTGTAACAACATTTGGTAGTGATGTGATTCAAATTCTTCTTGGAAGTATGAAGCAAGATTTATTTGTCATTTTGAAATGTCATTGTTTCTGTTGTTTGCAACTCTTACTTGACTGTAGATGTTCCCACCATATCTTGTTGCTACACTTGTGTATCTCTCGAGAGCCAAGCCTTCCTCCGTGCTCAGTGCGCGACCTCACGCGCTGTCACCTGCTCGAACGTGAGAGGAGGTGCTTGATCCGGAACTACTCGAAAGCAGTACAAACAGTTCCGGTTCAAGCACCTTCTCTCACATGCAGGCGAACAGCCATGTGGGCAGTAAATGGTCAAACGCAATACTGTAAATGGAGCGCAAGACATTACTCAGTAAGCGAAAATGAGCGTCAAGCCCAGTGGCCTTGCCCAGGCTTGATGTATTCTACCACTTAATATCTTTTACTTGTAGCCCGCGTTACTCTAGACCATTTTAGATGCTTTTGCAACAGGCATTTACAAAGTTTGATGTATTCTTAGCCAAGTCATATCAAGTGTATTAGCTTATGGATGTCTACAAGCTATGAAAAAGAAACAACATTAGAGCCATAGACAAGTGTAGACAACTTAGTTACAAGGCGTTGAAAGTTACTCACCTATATACTGTTTGTGTTTTGTAGTTGATACATCGTTTTGATTTTACTGATTTTAACGCAGCACGTTGGTGCTGTTGTTACTGTCGTAGACTATTGTACAAATCTAGTAGATTTGTGCAATGAACAATGCAAGAAGAATTTCTTAGTTCTTAGAAGTTCAAGAACCCAGTTTGTTGAATTAGCAATCAAGTCACGAAAACAACGTCTAGCCAGGCCACATCCAAGCACACGTGCTTAATTAAAATACGTTTCGTGACGATCAATGTTGGTAATGATGTGCAATCGTCACACTTTCGTTTGTTTCAATTCAACGCGTTCAAGCACTTCATTTACACAGGCGAACGCTTCAGCTGCAGCAGCAAGTCGCATTCAGCCATAATAAAGCGTTTTTAACAACATATATTTGCTAAGCTAAAACCAGATTAACTAATAAGTTTATGCTCGTGCAGCCTCGAATATTTTGACAAAAAATTTGGACAAAATAAAAATAAATTTAATAACGTTTTGAGTATATTCGTCGTCATAGTTGCAACGTTTACAAGGGAAACGTTTTAGTCGCGCACTAAATCATATCAGCGGATACTGAATGAAACGCGGTAGCATGTGTTGGACCACGTGACCTGTTAAAAGCCGCGAGTAACTTACATGTAGAATATTGGAAAATCAGAAATGTTGGGTAAGCAGATTATATCGGTATATGAGAATTTCGATTTGAATTTATTAGCGTTATTGCGTCCAGCTGCAAGATTCATGGCCGTAGCTTATCATTAAAATTGGGCAGTGCGTAATGAACCAATAACGTCACGAAACAATTACGTAATTTTAATTTTAATGTATAGATATTGTTTTTGAAAATTATAGATCAGCTACTCTGATAAAGTCAAAGCAAAGAATAAACTTAGTGCAAAAGATCAATTTAGCCAGAAAGACGTCAATTTTGATTAGAAACAACAGAAACGTTGTATTTCAAGTAACGCTACCTAGAAATCTGTAAACTTAAAATCTTGCTGCCGTAGTAAAAATCTTATGGTGTATACACAAACGTAAAGGCTAAGCGCGTGACGTACGGAGCATCGTTGCTAACGCGAGGTGCCAACTACGAATACCGTAGATGTTGTAACTACGTAAATTGATACAATATGTATGTAGATACACATTTAGACTGGAATAGCGATAGACAAGAACATGCAAAATCTACAGCTATAGCGTTGGATAAAATTGGAAGTCTGACCGAAACGTAGCTCTATGTACAGAGACATCTAGCTAGCAGTACTATAGGAATAGCAATTTTTAAGTAACTTAGTTAGTTATGAGTGATGCATGCCTAGAAATAACTTATGTACCATTGTGGGTAGAAATATTACTAGATCTATCTAGACGATAGCAAAGTTTTAGTCAATTTGAACTTAATTAATTAACTCTACTCCAGATAGAAGCTGCTCCCAATGTATATTGCTTCGTGGCTTTTATTCGAAGCAATGCCCAACAGAAGTTCACGTTTTCGTTAGTAATCAAACTTAATACTGTAGAAAAAATATATCAATAGCAATTATAAATGTACGTACGGGATATGTGATAGATGGTGTGCTTTACAGACGTCACGCCACATTCGCGTGACTCGTGCAAGGCACAAAGAGCTACAATCTGTGCTGACAAATGTGATTATCGACACTGAGATTGAATAGTTTTAGCGCAATTTTGCTGTGCATTGCCATAGTAAGAAGGTCTCTCTTTGTAAATTATGGTGAATTACTATATTCTTTCAGCCATGTTGTTTGTACGTACATTATGTGCAGACTTAGCAATGCTCGACAAGCACTTGATCTTTCATCTATGTCTCTTTCGGTTATCTATTGTTGTCGCTATTTTGGAGTCAGTCTCTAGTGACCAAACAGTAATTTGTCATCCTGATAAAGGCGAATCGTCATGCGCATGCTTGGCTCATATTAAAAGTTTGTAACTAAAATGGTTTACTAATTACAATGTTAGCAAATTGCAGATTTTATTGATGTTGATCAACTGGTTCTTTATAGAAGTTACTCTGTACAACGACAATATTACGGTGTACAAACTTGCTGGATCTATACCTTTCGTGTTCGCACCAAATAGATCCGACTTCAGACTGCGTAATGCAGGTTCTAGACTCTATAGTTGGATTGTAAACGATACTTATACCTACAAGTGGGGAAAAGCAGTCAAACCGTCAAATGAAGGGAGAAATCTCTTCTATTCGTTTTACGAGACGCTCCGCTCATATACTATAGCAGCGAAACACAATGGTGTCCGCTTACGATATACAACTCAACTAACTGATTCTACGAGCTTTCATTCGGAAACGGCGACTTTACTTGTCGGTGGTAAGCTAAACTCACAAACTAAAAACAATACACAGATGGTTTAAATAACTACTAAGATTTATATACTTTAATGTTTAAAATAGTGCAACTACATGTACATTATCTCTCACTGTTATACAATTATCTTACACTAGCCTCTATCCGGCAAGTCCAAGTGCACGCGGTAGGCAGTGGAAATCGCACCCATCCGGCAGAGTCGGCGCGACGATCCGTCCATAGTAGTACGGTACGGACGGTCTACTTCTTGTCTACGAGCATCGACTGCGCGGAAGAGCCTGGTTTGCGAGGCTATATACATTATATATTTCTTATTGTTTAATCAGAAATATATGATCTATATATATTTTGTGAGAGGCTACAGCCCCCAAAACCTTTTAGGCGTGTCGCTTCGCTTCAAGCAGAACTATAATTTTTTAGTTACTAAACAGTGACAGTCCGCTTAATCTCAGAGTAGTATGCTGATGATCGTCGACAACGTTAACTATACTTCTGTGACACTACACATTATCATTTCAGCATGATGAAACCAGTGTGGAAAAGTCGTGGACACTTAATTAAAGTGCACATGACCATCACTTATTTGAGACGTTGCTATCCAACAATTGCAGAGTCAAAGAAGATCGTATCAAAAAGGCATGCAGAAGTCTATCTATCAATTCTTTTTCAAGTAAGTCTAGTTAATTACGGTCGACAACCCGATTGACCGAAGAATAGAATTTCCTGCGTCTCCGCTACCTAGTGATTTGCTTGCACTCCACGGTACTTTCTCCACAGGTTTATTCTGTCTATTAATTAAAAAAATATATCTAGACCTATATTGCTTGCTAGATTACGAAATGCTAAAATGTTTCAATGCCGTACGCACTGAATTGATCTTCCAGATTCTATTGTCATCGAAGTGCCATTTAATTTTGACGATCGCAGCGAGCCATGAAAACCGTTTTGGCACGGACGGTAACAGTGTTTCCACTGCACACTGCATGACGGTACTCAGTTCCACAGTTTACTTTTGACCTAAAATTGATATTAATTTATTTAGATGTCTTTGCAAACTGCGAACGAGAATAGTAGAAAACGGGCGTGGCTTTGCATGTGATCAATGGGTGTGTTTTGCGGTCTATTTATCACCCCCTCACCTTGAAGACCACGTTACGCCGGTGGCGGTAGGCAGCGGCCATCGCACCCGTCTAGCAGCGTCGGCGTGCCGATTCGTCCATCCGTCCGGCTGCACAGCGTGCGCTTAGTGGTACGGTACAGACGGTTTACTTCCTGTCTATGGACATGACCCAACTTTCGCGAACGAACAAAATGGCGCTTAGCTCAGTTATCTATAGATTATATATTTCTTGTTGTCTAATAGTAATAAAATCTAATTTTGACACATATGCAGCTCTCCCTAAAATTTCAAAATCATCAACAATTCTTCTGAGAAAATTAAACTCTAGCGTAGAGGCTTGTTTCAATGTTACCGGAATTCCTAAGCCTTTGCTGAAAATTTCTAAGCAAGACAACAACATCGTCACGACTTCTGCTAATAGAAAAGAAAAGTACTGCGTCTACTTCGATCTTCAAGACGTTAATACCGAAAATATTACTGTGACAGCAGAAAACTGTTTTGGAAATTCAACTATTATCATAGATATACCAAATTTTCAAAGTAAGTTTTTACACAAAGACTTGACATAAAAGAAAACCCATATATATAGATATTTGTTTTGAACATTACAGACACTCTAAATACTGAAACATCTAAATCAAACAATCCAATTGATAGTACTTCAACTGACCCCAGAACTCTCAAAACGTCGTTACAATCAACTACTGTTTCTTCACACTTTATCGGTGCAACGACTAAAAGCACGGCAGAAGACAAAGGCAATAAGATTACATCAGGTAACCAAGAGCAATCAAATGCGACCAATATTTTAAAAGTATTCTTTTCAGGGTTTCCAATTTGGGCATATGCAAGATGTACATGTGTTTACTTTAGAAAAAATAATATTAGATTTTTATCACACTTTTTGAGAGAATGAGAGCAGTCGACCCTTGTTTGTTGAATATGTTTTCCCCATCTTTTACGAAGGTGTGGATTCTTTGGAAACTGAAATACACTAAATTCAGACTGACTAGAGTTGTTGCAGCCTGCTGCAAAACAACGCCGCACAATACTCGAGTATCACAACCATTAATTAATTAATGGACAGGGTGCCTCCAATGACGTCAACGTGCTAATCCGCCCCATTCCAGAAATGGAAAAGCGAAAGTAACTTTCAAATGCTTTCATGCTTTCAGTAAATTCTCAAAAAATCTAATTACATTTTTTATAAAGTACACATATGTAATTTTTTTAACTTATTTTTTAATATTTGTTTATTTGATTACATTGCAACTGTTATTTTCCTTTAGCTAATCCAGCAGGGGCGTAGCGTGAAATGGTGGGGAGGCTAAGCTTCACGAAGTTACAGGGCATGCTCACTTTTATATATACGCCGACTTTATTGGCCTATAGTGACTGATACGGTAGAATCAATGGCAGATCCAGACTGGAAAAAAGACTGATCTATCTGCGCCGGATGCAGGAATTTTTGAAAGAGGGGTTTCACCGTTAGCAGTTATTTATAGCATTACTAAATTTGTCTTTTTTAATTAAATAATATAAAATTATTGAACCACGCCTATTGGAAAAGAGGGTGTTTCAACCCCCTAAACCCTCTCTGGATCCGGACCTGTGTGTATACTATAACAGCTTTAAATTTGGTACTCACATATATTTATTGTCCACAATTTTTATGACCACGCCTATAAATAAAGTCATATGCCTGGTCTAGCTCATGCCTCGCTACACCCTAAATCTATTAGCATCATCAAGTCTCGTTTCAGGTGTGCATACCAATGTTCAAAATTGATTTGGTTGTAGTAATGCAATTGTAACTGTTGATGATCTAACGTTTGTACCGGTGGTTGGGTTTTGTAGATTGATTTCTAAATGTTGATAAACTAAAAGTTGTGTTTCACTTAAATGTGTTGTGTTGTTGTAAGCACTAGTTTTACCAATACTCCACATGGTCTTGGATCTACTTGTGAGGAGTCAAAATTTAATGGTTGTTCAATCGATTGAGTAGTTTTTGTAGTAATTTTGTTGTTATTGTTTTTGTTTTTGTTTTTGTTGTTGCTGTTGTAGTTGTCGTGTGTAAGTGTGCTGTGTACGTACGTGTGTGTGTGTGTGTGTGTGTGTGTGTGTGTGTGTGTGTGTGTGTGTGTGTGTGTGTGTGTGTGTGTGTGTGTGTGTGTGTGTGTGTGTGTGTGTGTGTGTGTGTGTGTCATCATAACAAGCGAAAACTCTTAAATTTTCAAGAGTCTCAATATATACGGTATTAATAATAATATATTGTTGGAATATAGTATTTTGTCATGCCGTCTGTATCTTACAATGCTTTACCGCTGAAGACTTCAATAGCCAGAAGATTGAAACATGTCTTCGAAGATTTCTGCTTTTAGGCATATCTACTTACTTTGCTTTTGGGACGCTCTTTGTTTGCATGCGACAATTTTTTTACTGCTGTCTATTGCTAGGTCTCTGATGCAATTAATTAAAGGTTGTATTAGTGTGAGGGGTGGGTTAGGGTGTGAATTTTCTTGTCGATATTTAATTATGTTGGATTTAGTAATAAACAAATGTTTTCAACAACTTGTCTGGTTTTTGTTTGTATTTGTACATAGTTTTGCCAGACGTGGTCTCGATTGTTTCACAAAACCGATTTGTGTCTACTGAGATCGGTTGTCAGTTTGCATCGATACAACCGACATCTACTACAGACATCACTGAATACTTAGTACGACTCACTAACGTTCGCAAGCAGAGCGAACTGGAATTGTCGCTGAACAGCAACAACAGTCTATTTCTCGATGAATTAGAAGACAATACGGCATATACAGTTGAGATAAGAGCACGTAATAGACACGGATTGGGTCAAACTTTAAGCATTTACGTCTTTCAAACTACATCGTGCGCAGGTAAATGCATGGATCAATATTTTCTATGTCTTGTTATTCTTACTTGCAATCCTTGTTTGCAAGCAGATGAGAAGACAAACTTGGGACTAACAGCTGCAGTCGCTACATTGTCTGCTCTTTGCATCATTCTGATGATACTTGCTGCTTACCTTTTCTATCGATTGAGACCCGTGACGTATGTATTTAGATAATCGTTTTCCTTTTACATCATTTCATATAAAATTTTTAGTGCTCTAGGCGGTGCGAAAGAGTCTAACACAACTGAAATGAATGAACAAGAACAGAGACACGATGCTGCAACTTACGAGACAGTGTCTGACTCTGGTCGTCAGCCCGGCGTACTAACAAGGAGCCCACTGTATGAAGAAACATCGGTGGTCGATAATCCATCATACGGTGTCGTACCCGATCAGAACTAAAATTATTAAATTTATGTATTTTTATAGTTAAGTGGTTGGTTAGTTAATCGACTGTTGGATGACAAGACTTTGTGTTTTCTACATGCTATTGTAGGGTTATGTTTCTACCTATTTGTACATGGTAGATTGTTGAATCGTTTTCTAGCTACATACTTTAGCAACTCATGCATAACGCATTAGCAATACAACTAAATTACATTAATTTTGGGTGACAATCTGAGCTAGTTGTCTTATTTAATTGTCACTTGTAGTTTCTAGATCTACAACACAACAGTGCATTTTTGCATGTTTTCCAAGTTTGTTTTCTGCGTTTGCTCGAGATCGAAGAAATGGTTTCCATACAGCCGAGAATGAGAGAAACAACAGCGTCCTGCGTGTAGCAGCTCAAATACTATATCTGAGGTCCTCAATGAGTTTTGACCGTTTATCGGCCGTGGCATTCATTATTCAATCTTTGTAGATTTTGCAAGAATGCCTCTCACTTGCTGAGGTGCGCCCTCGTCGCATTGTATTGCATGCATTGTTAAATAAGTTAATCAATAATGACTAGATGTTTCGTACTTGTGCATAACAGATCTAGAGATGTTTGAGATACAAAAATTTAGTGAGATTTTGTCAAGAGGCTTTGCCAGTTTTCTCAAACGGTTGTAATAGCTTTGACCATTAAAGAAGGCTTATAATGGTGTGAAAAAACTCTTTTGTTTGAAACAGTGAAAACAGAGATATATAGTTTGTAAGTCAGATGCAACTCAAAGATGTTGCTATCATGTTTTGTAATTTAGAAGAGAAAGATCGTTTTCGTGGCTTGAATTTTAATTTGAATAAGTAATTGTCTTCAACTTACAGACATGTAAGAGAAACGATACCTATATATAATTAATTAACTAACATAAACTCAATGAGTGTCTTTATAAATAGCAGTGTGAGACTTTTATATCCTGCATCTTTCCTCCTCTACCTGCTATGCATGCTAGTGCAGATTAGAGCTAAGCCATGTTGTGGTTGTAAGTGTATCTTTGGGCATCATGTTATACCAAAATTTTACTAATCAAAAACACGACAATCATCTACAATCCAACTTCCGCCTTCGCGTGGTTCTTGAGCGCAATGGAGAGCTGCCATTGACATCCAACTTATTCATCGTAGGTTTACTAAATGTCGAAAGCTTTAAAAAAAGATTAGGTTGCAACGCTGAACCTTCGTATTTACAAAAACAAAGATGTTGGAATTGTTACGCTGCGTTAAAAACACTACCCACTGGTAACTTAATTAGTAATTACTTAATTAATTAAGATTAGTTGCAGTAAAATGCGTTTGGCTGCTCTTTTCGTATCTGTGCTGTTAATGCACAGACATTAATATAGGCAGCTCCATTAAATGGTTGCCTAGATAGTAGTAATTGTGGCCAGACCTCGAGACTCAGTAGATGTGACGTCAAACTCTAACCATCGGATAAAAATGTTTTAACTTTTTTGAACTTGTGGAGTGTAACAGAATTTTCTAAATTGTCATAATCTCATTTATTTTATGGCTACACTCTGTATATATCTAGATTAAGTTCTAAGTGTCCGCGAGATTGCGGTTTGGAAGTTCGAGGCTAACACTCGACACGTGAGAGGCGGCTGACGCAAGCATCTACAGAGCTATACTACACAGAGCTACTTTTGTGGCATTCTCTAGATTTCTCACGTTTTACTGTATACTGAAATTATTTGTTTTCGTGTTATTTCTATGACGATTGTTCGCGTCGCGCTTGTCGTTCTGGCGTTGTGGTTGGCAGGCTGTTCTCTAGGAAAGAATCTTAAATGCGGTAAGTATATGTAGATTTCGAGTTGCTGTATACACAGTAGAAAACTGTAACGTGACACGTGCTAGATATACTTCAGCTATAGTAGCCTACTATAGGTCAATCTACTATAGCTGGAGCTCTAGAAATTGAGCAACGTCAATTTATTATTGCACCCCCTCTATATGTTTCCTATCTAGAGCGCTCTCTAGCTACCTGCTTTTAGCATCTCATGCCTAAAAAACGCACTAGCTAGACAATCAAATTACATTAGTTTGGACATTTACTGTCCAGCATTCAAAATGTAAGCACTTTGAATAGGACGCACTAAAACGCAGTAAACTCCTGCTTTAATTAATTAATTAAGCAAAAATTGCAGGCCCTACATGTAGATGCGGTAGATTCTGCATGCATACACATGCACAATGTAACGTTTTAATATATGCACGTGTACATTAGATGCATGCAGACTGTCAGACAATTACAAGTTCACTCATGCTATGTCCGATTGTAGATGACCTTCCACCCAGTAAAAGGACTGAACTTTTGGATTGTTATGCTTTGGTGAACAGCAGCGTTACCATGAATTGCACATGCCGCGGCATGAATGTACATCGTCTAATCGGAACCTTTTGGAATGTCCAATTTAGTAATTCAACCGTTGTATCAGTTTTGTCAGCTATCGACTCTCTTCCTGGCTTCCATTTTTCTTTGCGTTAAACCACTCGAAGCTCTCTATCAACCAAGTGTCTGAAAATCTTAATCTGTCTACAATACAATGTCAATTTGTTATTAGATCTACTAATCAAGAAGCTGGCAGTGACAAGATTAGAGTTTTACTTGGAACGAAGAAAAGCATGCTAATCCTACCTTGCTTAAGGCCAAAGCTGCACTCGACCGTAGGGCTTGTGAAAGCGAAAACGAACGCAATGCGAGAGTAGAGGCCAAAACTGTATACTTGATTGTGAACGCAGGGCTCGTCAAAGCTAAAAAGAACGCGGTGCGAGACTAGAGACCAAGGCTGGACTCGATCGTGGACGCGGGGCTTGTAAAAACGAATATGGACGTAGAGCCAGGTTGTACTCGAGTGTGAACGTAAACTTTATGAAACCGAAGGAGGACATCGCTCTAGGCTAGGAAAATGGCAAAACGAGAGCGCAAACGTCGTACCCGTGAGTCCTGTCGGGAGCGTTGCTCAAGACTCCAACAAAATGCCAAACGTAAAGCAGTCAACGTTGATAGTGATTGCGCGTGCAGGCACATCGGCGTAGACACGTAGAGTCTAGCCGCAACGACAGCTGTGGTATCGACGAACAAAGTCGTTCGATGAGAGATAACAACAACAACAACAACAACAACAACAATAATAATAATAATAATAATATGTCGAGTGATTCTAGATCTGTTTCTTGTTTACAGCAGATTTCGGACTGGAAATGTTGGAATACTGCTGCCTTTCAGCAAACGGTAAGAAAAAACGTTGCCCAATTTATGAAGAAATGTCAGACTTGCGATTTTTCGCGTGTGATTGTTGTAAGGAGGCGTGGTCTACAATGAAAGTCTGTGCAATTGATCAGTTGCATATATGTGTCCGCTGCAATAGAGACAAGAGCATTCTTAGACTGTTCTCACAAGAGAACAATGCCATACCTGGTTCTGTACCCGACTGTCTCGCACATTTGTCGGTTGTAGAGGAAATGCTCATCTCTCAAATTATGCCAATTATGCAAACGTACGTGTTGCCATTTGGTCAGTATGGTTATCGATGTTATGTTGTCAATTTACAGCAAGACATGCAATCATTAGCAACTTCGTTACCTCGTACTGCTAAATCTGTCGGTGTGGTTGTTGTTCGATGGCGTATTGGTAAGTCTAGTGCGCAACAAAGACTTTCGAGTCAGCCGTGATCGCGTACTGCATACGCTGCTTTGGCGGAAAGAGCACAATCGCTACTACTCAAACGTAGAAATAGACTACTCGGTGCTCAATACTCTTTCTGAAGACGGTCAGTTGTGTAATCTTCAGGTGATAGAAGATGATGAAATCGACGTGAGCCAATAGTCTAGCCCAGACAATGACATTAAAACAGACACCAGTGACGAACCGTCTGATGACGAGGATGCACAGTTACAACGCGCCGTCTTTCTCCACTTGGGTTCGCATAAGTCTGAGTGTGACGCTATACGTGAGGCAGTAAATCGGACTGGGATCACTGCATCGGGTAGTACCGCTCCTATCAACGGACAGATGAAATCTGTTGATTAGAGTAATACTCGAACAGACGACACAGCTGCACCAACTATAGATTGGCTTTCCATTGATAAGAACCTAATTGATGAGTTCCATTCTGAAGGCTACTGGAATAGAGCATTTCCTACTCTCTTTTCAACAGGTGAAGCTAAATACTTAGCTCCTAGACACCGCCGTATAACTATGGGTCAGTTCTTAAAGCACTTGATTCGATACGAGGACGGTCGTTTTGCACAGCATGCACGTTTTCGTTACTTAGCTCTAAACACTATCTTAAGATGGCGAGATCTTCAGACAGGCAGTGTTTTTGTGAAGCAGAAAATTGTAGACTCGCATCTGAGTGTAGAAGAACAGAAAGAAATGGTCAATCGAGGTGAGAACTCATTCGCCACTAGGGTAACGAGGTTTGGTAGTTCTCTACATGGATCTAGACAGTATTGGAAAAGTCAGGGTCAGAATTTGATGTCTATGGAAGAGGCGCTAGACATGCCGTCCGTGTTTTTTTTACACTGAGTGTTGCTGACATGCAATGGCCTGAGCTACACGATCTGATGGCCCACTATAGACCAAACTCTGACACTGACAATAGCAGTGAGGAAGTCAGGGCAATAGCTGAAAACCCTCATCTTACTGACTGCTTCTTTCTACACAGCGCACAGAAATTTATTCGATTATTTCTGGAAAAATGTCTTAAATGTACAAGACTACTGGGCACGCATAGAACTTCAGCTAATGTACGTAAATTTATATATTTACAATATGTATTTATATAGACAGTTTAGATTGTAATAGCGATACACAAAGACATACAGAAAAGTTAGAACGATTTTGAAAAAGGATTTCCTAGATGTTTGTGCCCGGTGTAAAAGAACCAATCAGTGAGATAAGGATTCTCAATTAGTTTTTACTGCCCTGCTTCTCTCAATGCTTATATTTTGATCAGCCCCGGGTCTATACTGAGCCATCAGATCTTGAGTATTGCTTCGTAGCTTTCATTTAAAGCGACACTCGACGGAGGTTCACGCATTACTACACTGTTAAAAATGAAGTGCTCTATCTACACCTTCGAGTGTCAGTCTAGCCTTGTTTGTACTTTACACCTAGGTGTAAAGTTATACATCTACTTACTGTTAGAACTAAAGTGCTCTAGTGACACCTTTCAGTGCTATTACTGAGGATGTAAAATTTTGCACCGATATCGGTGCAATTTTACGCCAGGAGGTGTAGCAATAACACATTACCTGGCTCAATTGCTGGAAATCCCGTATACTTACGTGTGAGTGACTGAGCGTGGATTGCCGGCGACATTATGGAAAAAGACGGTGATGCAGAGGTACAGTATTTACAGTAATAATTGTCATGTGTATAGCGCTCAACTTCCCAACTTGCAGACTAGGAGATTGTTGCAAAACGGATTGCTCCTCGTCGCGGGCTACGCTAGCCGTCCGTTTTCGTCTACGGTGTTACCTTCCTTCTTTGCAAGATGTACACACTGCATTCGTGCGTGATGCCTGCACTACACGTACTGAAAGGAGATTCCTCGACAACCACACCACGGAACATTCACGACCGCCATCTGTCACGTGCTCGTAATAGTCGACACTTCATCAAATAAAGCATGCGGTCCCCAAAAAGGACGCGGGCGGGAAATGGGAAACAATGAATCATATTGCAGTGGCCTAATATGATTGAGTTAGTAGACTAAATATATAAATAGTAGATTAATTTATTTTAATTAATTAATCTAAGAAATTTATATAGATTAATTAATTATATTTAAAGCAATTCTTGTACTACTAGAAGAGCAAAAAATGTGTCACTCCAGTTTCTGATGAGTGAATCACTTGTCAAGACTAGATTGGGTGCATCACCTGATTGAAAACAGTGTTCTAATGTATTGTTATGATTAGTTAATTAATTATCTTATTTGGATGCTGCTGTTAGTGGCGAGTGGTGCACTTACCCTGACTAAGTTGGGTGGGTGCTTCACCTAACTGAAGACAGTGTCATGGTGTATGGTTAGCAATACAATTTGGTAACAGTAATTATAACATATTAATTAATTAATTAATTTGAGGCCGCTGCTAGTGGCGAGTGGTTCACTTACCCTGACTA
This sequence comes from Corticium candelabrum, assembly GCF_963422355.1. Classification (NCBI taxonomy): domain Eukaryota; kingdom Metazoa; phylum Porifera; class Homoscleromorpha; order Homosclerophorida; family Plakinidae; genus Corticium; species Corticium candelabrum. The sequence continues at coordinate 5,870,685 of NC_085087.1, read as the reverse complement.
AGTTGGGTACTTCACCTAACTGAAACAGTGTCATAGTGTATGGTTAGCAATACAATTTAGTAACAGTAATTACGGCATATTAATTAATTAGTTAATTTGATGCTGCTGTTAGTGGCAAGTGGTTCACTTCCCCTGACTAAGTTGGTGCTTCACCTAACTGAAACAGTGTCATAGTGTATGGTTTGCAATATAGTTTAGTAACAGTATATATGACATTTTAATTAATTAATTAATTTGATGATGCTGTTAGTGGCAAGTGGTTCACTTACCCTGACTAAGTTGGGTGCTTCACCTAACTGAAACAGTGTCATAGTGTATGGTTAGCAATACAATTTGGTAACAGTAATTATGACATATTAATTAATTAATTAATTTGATGCTGCAGTTAGTGGTGAGTGGTTCACTTACTCTGACTAAGTTGGGTGCTTCACCTAACTGAAACAGTGTACCAACCTAATCTAACCATTCCTAATCCTCCATAACCTTGCCTAACCATGAAAAGAAAATGAGAGTACTGGTTCAACCACGGCTTGCATCATTGATTCCTGACGAATGAGTTGTCTCAAGTTTTAAACACATAACCCTGTATGCTCTATTTCTGATTATTAGTACTTGCTACCTTGTTCTTGGTAACACTGTATGTATGGGATGTCTTTTAACCTGTAATGTGGTTTTATCAATACATATTTGCTAGAATAATCAGATGAGAATCATTGTCTAGCTTGGTTCAGAGTTCGGATGCATTTTGTGCTAATCTTTACTGCAAGCATGATGGACAAGTAGAGTGATTCTTGCACAAGATTTTGGCGATTGGGCAGCAAGAAACCAAAGTGGGTGGAAAATGAATGATTGAACTTGAACAGAGATATGGGGCTGATTTTAAAGACATTGATAATTTGGGTATAACTGATATAATGGATTTAGGTTTACGTGTTGGTAACACTTGTAAGAGTGTAGGTTGCAGATGCTTTGCTGCAATGGAGCTGATGATGGTGCAGCTTTCCAGCAAGACGCAGAAACCAGTTTGACAAGAAGTCAAAGTTGATATATGTGATTATCAGTAAGATTGTTTCATATGTGATAGTGTGACAATGTCCCATTGCATATTACAAGATTTAAAATTTTTTGAAAAAATGAGAAAGATGTAGGGTGTGCTGTGACATCTTTCATGAATTCACTCCTACAAACTGATCAATACATCATCCATACATTGCACCATTTTCTAAACACTATGTGATACCTTGGAAAATGGTGCAATGTAGGGATGATGTATTGCTCAGTCTGTATGAGTGAATTCATGAAAGATGTTACAGCACACCCTACATGGTCTTGTTTCTATTCTTTTTCATACGGCAACCCTACATTTTCCTCATTTTTTTTAAAGTGTTTAGACTTGTTTGCATTCATCACAGTTTGTCAGATTTACTCAGCATTGCGTTTGTGTGTGTGTTGTGTGTGTGTGTGTGTGTGTGTGTGTGTGTGTGTGTGTGTGTGTGTGTGTGTGCGTGCGTGCGTGCGTGCGAGCGTGCCTGCCTGCCTGCGTGTGTGCGTGCGTGCGTGCGTGCGTGCGTGTGTGTTTTTGCATGTGTGTCTGTGTCTGTTTCTTTGGTTCTGCGTGTGACATCTTGTACAAGTTAATTAATATGTTAATGTTTTCCTAGCTTGGTTGTGAACTTGGACATATTATTGCCTTTGGACATCATGGACAATCGACTTTCTTGTTAACTCCCTCTGAGAAGTGGTCTGAAACATGTAAGATAACTCAACCAAGGACAAAGAGAGTTGAAGGCAGGTGACAAAAGAATGAATGAACTAGTCAGAAAATACGAATACGATCTCTTGAATATGAATGTGGAAGGTAATTGATCTTGATACTAATGCAATGCATTATGCATTTTCTAAGTGCCTTGCTTTGATGAAGGTCATACTCATGTACTATTGTCTTGCAAACGTCAAATACCAGCTATAGATGCTGTGATCAAGTATTTATCAGTATGAAATTTTTCTACAGTTGTCATACATCTATATTTTGCAACATATAGACACTTTGCCTCAAAGTTACTAGCTGTGACATCTTTGCACTCTTGTATAACACACACACACACACACACACACACACACACACACACACACACACACACACACACACACACACACACACACACACACACACACACACACACACACACACACACATACACACACACACACACACACACACACACACACACACACACACACACACACACACACACACACACACACACACACACACATGGATACACACTTCAGTAGAGTACTGAAGATAGCGCCCCAGCCTATTTCTAGGTGGGCTTCCAGCGCTACTCAAGTTTTAGGCTGCGCTGATGTGCCCTTAGGTACTTGGCCAGAGCATCCAAAGGCACTGACTTTGGCGCAGTCTCAGGATTGGACTTCAAGCCCACATGTACCCATACTGCATGATGTTCTGCCAAGCCAGCGGTCTTGTCCACCTCAGTCAATGACCAGGTAATCATTTATTCTCGTCATGCCCATTCCATATTTGAACTCATGACCCAAAGGTTCCGGATGTTTTTCTTCGTAAAATGCGCTCTCTAAGTAATTGAGCTAAAGACCTCACACACACACACACACACACACACACACACACACACACACACACACACACACACACACACACACACACACACACACACACACACACTTAGGAGATTTGTGAAGTAGATTAATTCTTATTGTGCAGTATGCAATAATATGTCATACCATATAGAACATATTTAATGTGCGGTTCACTGGATATGGATACCTTATGTCTTTTGTGTATTCTCTTAGGAAAGTGATGGTGCAGAGTCTACAGTAGGCAAGGTTTCTCAAGTTGCTGCATACTTGATTGTATGCAGCAATCCAGCCAAACCAAGCCAAGTTATTGGCATCCGAGCTCATCATTATTTTCGAAATTCAGTGCAGCAACAGCATATGCCGTCCAGCGCTATTGCTTTCTGTAATTTATGTTTTCAATACAAATTTTCCTCAATCTTAGCAACTTTTTACTGGTGCCTGGACGTCATGTTACTGGGATGTACTTCACCTCCAGTGATATCTAGTTTTTTTAGCTGGATTGCAATGAGGAACAAAAGAATAAGGTAAACATCTTTCTAGTGTTTGGGTAACACTAAACGAAGGTTGTTTTAACACAATGAAAAATATAATCTTTTTAGCAAATTTTCAAAATCTGATGAAATGTTAATCAACCTAGGAATAACAATCACGTAAATATACTTGGAATGTCGTCTTTGTTCAACTTGAATGCGTCCACTAGGTTAATCATTAAATTGTAATAAATTTTTTTTTATACTTTGTCTCCACTCTTTTACCGCTCAGTCAAAAATGTCGCATTACTGTAGATAGGCATTCCCATTATATCTTGTAAGCAAATTGCAACTCTCGTGCAGCTCTAGTTACGCACACGGTAGGAGTCAGGCGTTGTTCTACTGTCGAGAAAGACGTGGAGACTCAAATTGACAAGACATTTTTACGTGAAAAAGGCAAAGTCACTTACGTTACTAATTTTAAAGTTTGCCGCACTTTCTCTGCGTAAGAATAAACAGATTTATAGCTTTGCGTAAACGTTCATAGTTGAGGTAGTAGTAAAACTTATCGAGTACTTTAAGTTTTATTAATTGCTCAAATAGTTTTCTTTCACACGTTTGCTTTGTCTAGGCTATAAAATTTGTTGTTTAATTAAACTGTACATTTTTATTTTGCGTGTTTTTACTGTTTTGCAAATGTGAATGCTGTGCGCATGCGTGTATTAAAGTGAAAAGGTTGTGTTGTGCTCTAGAGGGCTATAGAAGAAGACAAATTTACAAAACAGCAATAACCCATTAGTTAAAACAGATCAGGAACAGTTTAGTTGTTGTGGGTCATCGAATAGCCCGCTGACAATACGTGGTACCGTATACGGGAATTAATAATACCGAATACGGGACCTACGGTACTAATTACGGGACTTTTTGTTACATACAGGACTTGGAACAACAATATAAATGTCCGTAAAGCAAACGAAAGCGACTTGCCGCGTTCTTTCATCTCAAGGTTCCTATACCTGCATGTGTACAACTAAATTCTAGACATCGACTAGTACTGTTGCCCAGTTGGCATTGTCTTTGTATAATTTATGTCGCAAATGAACACCGTGGTGTTTTTTCATAGAACACGTACCACGCTGTTTAGTTTATTTCCCATTGTATTTGCTGCAATTTTTTAAAGTAACCTTTAATTATAAGGCGATGTACATAAAAGTCATTACTCATTTAGTAAAGACTTCAGCACTGACTTTGGTCTTCTGTTTCTTGAGCAACATGCAATGACATTGTAGGTTGTAGGAATGTTGCGGCAAACGACTTCGACAATCAGCGTCAAGGTTTGATAGGACAATCGCAATAATAATGCGCGCCAGTGATGTGCAGAGATCACGTCACGTGATAAAATTTGACTACAGAAACTAAGATTTCCAGTAAAACTTTAGATAAAGTCTTTGATGATCAGTGTATAGCAATGATTACGTATACTTAAATGTAGTCTTTGTACAACAAGAATGCCAGACATTGACGGGACAACAATGAAAAGATATACAAACTACTACCTAGATTGGCCAGACATTGACGGGACAACAATGAAAAGATATACAAACTACTACCTAGATTGGCTAGTAGGTCATTCCTGTTCTGTGTGAACGCTACTCAAGGTTAACCTAGGTCAATTGCCCAGTAACTACATGTTCCATATGGTAGTGTCTAGTTATCCAGCTTAACCTAGGTTAACCTAAAGTCACTGTGATAGCACCCTCTGACATCCAGCGCAATTTTGGTTTCATTCTTCTTTTCCATGTCCGAAGACACGACAGTCACCATCGCTCTCAGTGAGCTCATATGGCGCGCCATGTGTGTCAAAATAACTTTATTCGGCGACAGCTACTGGAGATCATTTGGCGACGACTATGCCATTCGGCGACAGCTACTAGACGTCATTTGGCGACAGCTACTAGACATCATTCGGCGACGACTAGGTCGTTCGGCAACGACTACGTCATTCGGCGACAGCTATCGCCGAATGTCATAGTAGCTGTCGCCGAATTTTGACCCACACGGCGCGTGTCAAAATTCGGGGACAGCTTAGGCATATCAAAGTTCAGCAAAGTAAATAATGGCTTATTATTGTATTAGTATCAATTTCATACATCTTTATATTCAATTATATACACATTTATTGCGTGATTTGATATGTTATTGGATGTCGTCGGTCCACCTCGTCTGCGCTGATGAGGCATCGGTCTTGCTGGCCCATACCTGGTGTGTACACATCTTGTCCCGAATCATAGCCATCTGCAGATACATCTACAACGTCCACGTCGTCCTGGTCGTCGTCTACGCCGAATTCAATAATAAACGCAACTTTAATTTTATGACGGACGTCTAGGCCTACTTCCGTGACGGACGTTTATAGAATGACGCACCTTCCGGTCGGTCGCGTTGGCACATAATATAATTCTATATGTACTAGAGGAATGCAGCAGCTAGAGCTAGAGCATAGACTACAGATACCAAATTGTAGTGATCAGATATACCCAAACTTAGGGACCGACTTCAGATACTACTAGCCGTGCTAATGCAAGAAGATCAAATTCAAACCTAGCCTAGTATTGTCTGGAACAACTCATCATCAATAGAAATACAATTTGGATGAGAACTAATTCGATTGAAAGCCATCTCTACCAGCTACTTGAAGACATTGTAATTCAGTAGCACTCTACAGCTAAAGTGAGATCCAAAATAACTATTATAGATGAAGATATTAATATTAACAATTTAAACTATTTCAAAAGATTAACATGATCAGTAGAAGTTTGTATGGACAGTTTTACTTCAGAAAATGCACATCTTGAGAAGTAGTGATCAGATATGTCCACACATATGGGCCGATTTCAAATAATCGGAGCTCTGCTATTAACACGATCAAATTCAATTTCCTTTCAAACTTAATATTTGTCTTGAGCAACTCATAGCATCAACAGAAATACAATTTGGATGAGAACTAATTCGATTGAAAGCCATCTCTAGCACTAGCAGCCACTTGAAGACACTGTAATTCTTGCTGTAGCACTCTACGGCTAAACTGACATCCAAATACCGTATTTTCTCTAATATAAACACATGTCTCCAATACAGTCACGTCTCCAATAATGGCACGCTACGTAACCTCATCCAAAGAATAAAAGTAACAGTCTCCAATACTAGCACAAACGACATGCCCACGCGCATGCTTACAACCACGTGTCATCAGAGACGTGCGTGCCCGTGTAGGAAGCCTGTTCATCATGGAATCAACCCAGACCAAGGTGGCAGCAGTAAGAAGAGAAAGACATTGACGGTTTGCCGAAAGCTGGAGGTTGTCAAGTTTGCCGAGAGCTCTACGAATTCTGCTGTCGCAACAGTTTGGAGTCCTGGTAAATGGTAGTAAGGTGTTGTTGAGTTTTGATTAATTTCCGTGTCAAACATACTTTGTGATAAATGTCAGCCTGTAGCCTAGCCACACTTGAGTTATGCACTTATAAACAAGTTTGAAAATATATAAGACACGTCTCCAGTAAGAACACATCTTTCAAGTCCTTTGAAAAAATAAGTGTTGTGTTTATATTAGAGAAAATACGGTAACTATTATAGATGGAGATGATAATATCAACTATTGAAACTATTCAAAAGAATGACATGGCCAGTAGAAGTTCGGCTTCATTTTCTATAGTGATCAGATATGCTCATACTCATGGGTCGATTTCAAATAATCGCAGCTCTTGTAACACAAAAAGGTAACATTCAATTCCTACTCATAACAAAGAAGGTAACAACTCCTATCATCAACTCATATCAATAAATATCCCAAATTTACACTACCCCAAATCCAGTGCATTGCACTTTTACTACTGAGTCCAAGTTTTTTTCAAACTCTTTGTATGTTGTTAGGTTTCTGGGTAATTCCAAAATCATAGCACACGTTGAAGCATTTGGGTAGCAAGGATGGTAACGTGGATATTATGATTTTTTCTTCCAACCCCAATGCTGGTTTTTCTCGCAGACCCGTGCAGAACTGTAACAGCATTTGAAGCTTGCTGGCATCTGAAATACAAAAAGTAATTAAAATTTAAATTATAAGACATCATTCATAAATGACTAGAGTCTATAGTATTTCTATTATTCATTTTACAGTATTTACTAGCAACAGAGTCAAAGTAACCTATGACAACTGCTCGTGGTGTGTGTGTGTGTGTGTGTGTGTGTGTGTGTGTGTGTGTGTGTGTGTGTGTGTGTGTGTGTGTGTGTGTGTGTGTGTGTGTGTGTGTGTGTGTGTGTGTGTGGTGTGTGTGTGTGTGTGTGTGGTGTGTGTGTAGTTTGAAACCATGGCATAGGCACTACTTTAATACAGTTATCCCTGACTTTACTACTTAACTATTATATGTAACGACTATACATGCAATGATATAATAACAAATTCAATATAACAAGAGACTTCAGCAAGAGCAAACGTTTGGTAAGCAAGCAACTGAAATAAATTCAAAAAGTAAAATCAAAATGCTATATTTTGTATCATCTGTGTACCCTTTCACAACTATAATGTTTTTGCTAACCTGCATTTGCAACATATCGAACAAAATACTTTTTGATATGTGTTGGAATAGTATCTTCAAACTGAAACAAGTCCAGAAAGTCATTACTTGTAAGAGGCTCTGGAGTTGAAGCTGTCAACAAAGGTCGCAAAACATCTGGATATTTGATTGCTAGATCTAATACAGGGCCAAGGCCTGAAGCCAGCTGGTCTATTTCAGACTTGCGGCTTATGATCATTTCATGTATAAGAATTTTCATAACAGCATCTGTTTTGTTTGTTGCAGTCAGACGCTGAGTAAACCCAGCTGTTACCAGGTGGTCCACTAGCATTCCTGACGACATGCAGAATTCAGCTCTGTCATCTTCTGCTTCAATGAGCTAAAAACACAAAACATTAATGTGCATACAATATCGACAGCAGCTATAACAGTCAGAATACACCTTTCTAGTGTCTCAGCCAAACAAATGTCGGGAAGATCTGATGTGCTCATAATGTCCAATGCTTTGTCTAGAGATGATGTAGTCAAGTATGCATACAGTGCAGGAGAAAGACACGAAAACTTTGGTCCTCCTTGAAATGCTGAAAGCAGCAATTATCTGCCCTGCCACCTTAAAAAGACCACCCAACAAAGCATCTATGTTGTGAATGAGAAGGTATCTGTCAGGAGGGCCCTCAAAAGCCTTACTGGAGCAACAGCAGATGTCATCTGCTGAAGCAGGAGTGTGAAAAGTTCTCTACGAAGACCACCGCCATCCACTGCAGGTTAATTCTCCTTCAAATGTTACACGGAAATCTCTCTTCCAGTCATACTTCCCAGACTTGAAGAAGGCTATAGCATCACTGAAAACAGTCTCTCTTGAGACAGTGAGTCTCATAGGAGGAAGTTCGTGTTGTACCCTCACTGATGAAAGAAGTTGAGCAAGAGTAGGTTGATTGAGATGACTGTTTTCCCTAGACTATACAAAAAAGAATAAAAATAGCTTAAATTATCGAGCACCTTGTATCTAAAGAGCATATGCATATTTATGTAGCAATTTACATACTTCACTGTTTTGGACTTCAAATTCTGCACCTCCACATGTCAAATCAATTATATCTTTAACTATAATGCATGCAGCATACAAATGTACTATAGTATTTCCCGCTCAATTATCTGATTCAGGCAACCAATTATCCAAGACAATCATATTCAATTATCCGAGCTTCTTGCATGCTTTTTATACGAATGTTTGGATTATTGGTTGCTTGAATCGGATAATTAAGTGAGAAATACTATAGAAGGTCAATATATACACGTACATATGTCACTGACAGCACCAGATCTAAATCATACCTGTTGTGCATTTCGCTGCAGCACATGTTGTGCACGTGTTTTTAGACCCCTAAAAACCAGACTAACTCTAGTAACTATACAACTCACACTGATTTAAAGTATGTAAAGAATGTTAGTTCTGGCTTTAAATAAAATATAACTATAATTCATAAGCTTTTAATTGTATTCACCTCAACACTCTGATCTAGAATGGCTAAAGCAGCCATGTCTGGGTTGAGATTACAACTGATGAGAACTTCTTCAAGATATGACACTTGGTGATTAGGGAATAGCTGAACCAACTGAGAAATTCCACAGATTTCTGAGTTCATTGTACCTGCATGCACATCACAATGTGGAAACTGTGTTGAAATAAGGCAAACCATCAGCTCAATTAATACCAGCAATGTTACTGTCATGTGCAGCACGCTCCAATCTTTCCCAGTCCTTCATAGGTGGTTTCTGTGTCCCAACATTATTCATCTTCAAGTAAAATTAAAATTTAAATTCTTTTGTCAACTAAACACCAAAAATGCATGCATTATCTAGACACTTAAGATATAACTGATCTAAACCTGCCTGTGACTAGCTATATACAAAAAGCAATCAAGCTAGATCAGTTCACTCATACACTTACCATTTCGCTGTCTGCTGTCTGTAAAGCCGTAACTTCTTCTGGTTCCATTGCAATTAAAGAGCTAGAGCAACTATCACTGGCATACTCTAGGTGTGCATGCTTGTTCTTTACTTCCATGCAAGCAGTCATTGACGTCTGTATGGAACCATCTAACAAAAATTACATTAATTACGCATGCAGAAACCATTCTAATAGCATATCATATCATATAGTCGCTTTAAATTTTTCTCATACAGTTATATGCACACAAGCTAGGGTCCATAAGACATTATTTCTATAGTGTTAGGGTCAAGCAGACACATACATCACATTTACCTGTAGGTGACATTGGGTTTACAAGCCTGTCTGCAAAAGACACCTACAATACAAACGTCTGAAAGTTACTGCAGCAATGCTTAATTAATCAGAAAACTACGCATATACCCGTTGACAATTGTTCTTCTGATCCTTTCCATCAATTCCAGAGCAACAAGAACGCAGGTGTTCTCTAAAGTTAGTCTGCAGCACGTCTTCCCCGCATGTGTCACATAAAATACTGGGCTGAGGCTCTGCTGGGATATCCTACAAGTATTCAATATTCAATAATCTAGACTTTTGCTAAACTATATTAGGCAACTTAATTAATTAATCAAAATCTTTAATATGAAAATAAAAGCAGCTGCAGGAATAACACAACATATTTATATAATATAATGAACACATAATACAGTAATAATAAATACTTCTCTCACAATAAAACATAGCACATTCTCCCATGAAGCAGCAAGTCTATTTTTGAGTGCATTTGAGTACATAAATTAAACTGTTATAGTATACCTAACATTGACACACCTGATAGCGCTCAAAATTAGTTTTCAGAGTTGATCAGGGGTATGGCCAGTATAATGCCAGAAGTAAGCTGCTCAGTCAATTTTTACACATAGTCTAATTTAATTAGTAATCAAAAGCAGTTAGTAATCAAATATTAGTAATTACTAATTTTTGATTACGTATGAAAGGGTGCATTCACACGACGTTTCTAACTTAACTAAGTTAACTCTAATTTAGCTCCATTCGCTGTCTAGCAAATTTATCTTAATTAATGGTTCGGCTAACCCACTTTATGCAAGCTAGAACTCGGTCGCTCTGCGTACAACTAGGTCACTCCGCCTTCTAGCATAGCGAAGGATAACGCGTTTTCTAGAATGTGCTACCAACGCTTCAAAGCTACACAGGCGCGTCTTCAGTGGAAAAGGAGAAGGCGGAGAAAAGCGCGTCGGCAACGAGAGGTTCTTTTTACTACTCTGCTAGTGTTGCTGTGCAGAATGTACAACTAGATGTTGCTTGTAAAGATCATGTTTCTAGTGAGAGGACGATACCCTCCAAACCTTCCAGACAATATGACAAGATATAATTAGTATCTAGATTAGTGAGTGGGTCATTTCTGTAGGTGTGTTCACACTATGTTTGCAAGCTGGTTTTGGCTTGTTATCATAATTGCGTTAGTGTTAAACGTTGCACCTGCCCCATGGACTGCTGGTTTGCGCTGAGTTTGCAAACCGTACTTGCAAAGGTTGGTTTGCGGTTACTTGAGTCTGGTTTGGAGCTATCAAAACATTCCTAGCTGTTTAGCGGCTAGTCTGCCTAGCGCATAGCTACGAGAGTAGCAGTGGAAGTCATCGTCTTACTGTGGTGGATGCTGCTAGACACAGGGCGTCAACAGCAAGAATCTCGCGCGTGCAAGATGACAGAAGACGTCGTTTTCGTCGATATCGCAGTGCTAGCACTGAGTACCGAACTGTTGTGTCGTTTGTCATGCGGAGTATTCAACTCTGTTGTCAGACGCCATGTCTAGAGAGACTCCTGCTCAAACAATGGATCACAATAGCGTGCTAGGTTGACAAACCAGGTAATCAAACCCAGTCCAGTGTGAACACAGGTTTGTACTGTATGCTAATTTATTTCCTCGTATCACGCAAATCAAAACACACCATGGTTGCAAACCATAGTGTGAACACACCTTGTGCTGTGTGAACGCTGCTCAGTGTTAACTAGTAGGTCAATTACCCAGTAATTACATGTTCATATGGTCTTGTTTACTCAGCTAGCCCACATAGGTTAACGTAGGGTTGCACCCAAAGTAAGTTTTGAAAGTCTTTTCTACTGAACAGAACAGCATCTGTTTGCCTGTCTCTGTCCGTCTGTCTGTTTGTCTGTCTGTCTGTCTGTCAATTACATTTATTTTCTTTCTGTCTGCTCTGGTCTCAGCAACCCCACCATCAACACCTGCAGATGTGCGAAGATCCGATGTCACTGCTCCACGGGTGGGCAAGAGAGATGTCTGTCTGTCTGTCTGTTTGTCTGTCTGTCTGTCTGTCTGTCTGTCTGTCTGTTTGTCTCTCTGTCCGTCTGTCTGTTTGTCTCTCTGTCTGTCTGTCTGTCTCTTGTCTCTTTATGTGTTGTTGTGATTACCTGTTTGTTTTTTATGCTGTCTTTTGGTTTGTCCTTTACTCTCTGCGTATGCATATTTTTGGTTTACAAAATTACTAGTAAAACGGTAGACAACTGATACAATATGATTATGAATAAATATATAATATAATACGATAAAATATAATACCATATAATAAAAGGAATATAAATGAATTATGAATCTTGCCTATGTGCATCTATTTAAGTATAATCAGAGATGCATGTGAGTTTCAATTGTACACTTAGTGTACTATTGTGTATTTATGTGTATGTATTGATATTGGGTATTTGCAGATGGCATTTTATCATCCATGGTGGAGTAGACGGATATAGTGGAATACCCGTGTTTTGTAAATGCTCTACTAACAACCGTGCGACAACAGTGTTGGAGTCATTTCTAGAAGCTGTTCGACAGTTTGGGTTGCCATCAAGGGTAAGGTTAGACAAAGGAATGGAAAATGTAGAAATATCAAGGTTTATGTTAGAACACAGAGGACCAGGAGGAGGAAGTATGATAACAGGACGGAGCGTGCATAACCAACGGATTGAGCGTTTCTGGAGAGACCTTTTCGAAGGGTGTACCTTTCTTTTCTACTTTCTGTTCCGGAAGTTAGAAGAGTGTTTTCTCCTTGATGTAACAAATGGCAAAGATTTATTTTGTTTACAGTACGTGTACCTGCCCAGAATAAACCACGCTATTAGACAATTTTGTGACGGCTACAAAAATCATCGACGTCGAACTGCTAGAAACAGTACACCTATTCAGCTATGGATAACAGGAATGCTGCAGGGGGCTGAACTTCGAAATATGGAAGACCTGGACATTGTCAGTGATGCTATTGTCGTTCCTAGTGATCTCTAATTATGCAATTATTGTTTCTCTTTGAGGGTGTGATTGACGGTTATGGCATTGATGGCCATGGACCCATTCCACTGAACGGTCTAGATGATTCTGATGTTGTTCAAGTACCACTGATAGAAGACGTCCTCTCTTCTTTGCAATTGCAGGATCTGGTCATGCTGATAGACCCAATGGCTGATTCTGACTGTCAGGGAGAAGATATTAATGTTAGAGCCCGTGAATTTGTTTATGCTGCAAATGCATGAATATGTAGGTCATGTGTGACATGGAGTTGTCAGTCAGTGCATGGTCCTGTCATTTAATTTCTACATTTCATTTTTTTATGTTTTAATTTTTTAATTTTTATTCATTTTTATTTAATTTTTTAATGTTTTTAATTTTTAATTTTAACTTTTCAATTTTTAACTTTTATTTGCATTCTTATTTAAAAACTTTATTTATAAAATTTTAACTTGTAATTTTTTTAATTCTCCTTTTATTATTTGTAAAATGGTTTTATCAGTTGATGTTTGATTCTTGTAATCTTTAGATTTATTTTTTAAAGTTTGATTTTTAGGCACCTATGTGCTCAAAACTAGAAACTTGAACGCGCAGTTCGCTTATTCTATTTCTTACAAATTGAAATGACCGGAGACACTAGACACAGCGGGGGTCTCAGCGTGGCATACATTCGAACGCGTGTGTCAGGAGATCACATTTCCAACACCCAAGCAAGTGTGTGTTTTTACTTTACTTTCCGTCACGTGCCAAACCACATTGGCTGCCCTTGGCCGCGGACAACTCCGCTCTGACACACAACGTTGTCCCAGTGAATACCGCGGTCTCTAGATGTATAGGTACGTGCTTTGTACACAACACGCTACCTTTACCGTAGATAAACTGGTTAGAGGGGAAATGCTACGAATATGTATGTATCTAGCTAGGCTCCGCTCTAGCGGATCGCCGAGTTGGCAACTGTGGTGACGAAGTCTAGAGACTCGTTTGTTGTCTAGGAAAATTCCAGACACAATTAAAACATCGAAACCGTCAACCTACTACACTGTACAATTAAGTAGTAGACTGTGCGCTTTCACGGGCACACTTACGTAAATATAGTATGGTACACCGTTACGTATATCGTATGGGATGGGCGTGGTCCTCTATAGCAGGTCACATTTGCATGACGTCGCACAACTCACCAAGTAAACCATCCATCGTTTCCTACAACGCCTTCTGAACTCAATTTGAAGTCAACTCAACTGAACTCTATTTGCTCAACTCAACTCAATTAACTAACTCAACTAGCTAACGTAGAACAGTGTGCGGCTACAACTGAAAGAACGTGGTCCTAGCTAGTCAGCTACAACTGGTCACTAAGTACACTACTATGTCAATGCTAGGTATAGCTACGAGAGTCAATAGTGCTAGACAATGATTGTAGATCGAGTTCTACCGTGTCACTCGGCGATCTCTGGGCTGTCATTGTCGGGGCGTACGTTCACATCTGCAGTCGAGCTGTGTGACAAGGAGGCACCGGCACCTTGGGTTGTGGCAGATGGAAACACGATTGGTAGTTCCGTGTCCGACGAGCTGTCGTCGTGAGCGGAGTTGTCCGCGGCCAAGGTGGTTTGGCACGTGACGAAAAGTAAAGTAAAAACAAACACGTGCTTGTGTGTTGGAAATGTGATCTCCTGAGACACGCGTTCGAATGGAAGCCCCGCTGAAACCCCCGCTTTGTCTAGTGTCTTCATTCCAGCTTTGTGGTTTCATAATGTCGTATCATTGGACTTCAGTGTTGGTGTGAACGTGTTCTGGAAGCAACTGGACGATAAGTTCTACGACCTTCAGTCTTCTCATTTGTATTCATGTTAGAAATAGAATAAGCGAACTGCGCGTTCCAAGTTTCTAGTTTTGAGCACATGGATGCTTAAAAATCAAACTTAAAAATAACTCTAGAGATGACAAGAATCAAATTTCAAGATGAAAAACCATTTTACAAAAAAATAAATATAACTAACATTGAAAATTAAAAATAAAACATAGAAATTGAAATGTAGAAAATTAAATGGTCGGACCATTCGCTGACAGTTGTCGCTGCTTAAAGTTGTATTATAGAGTTAATTCATTAGAAATATAGCTAATTTGCCTACAATGTGGCATTTTGTTGCAATTTTGTTTCTCCATAGTAAATGAAAATTGAGAGTTCAGTTATATAGTAAACAACATCTGATATGCAGCATAACAACACCACGCAGACAGTTCACTCTAATATTCAATTACCAATTGCTAAAATCATTGTACAGTATGTATAGCCCGACCACACTCATCCACACTCATATTTTATTGCATTGAAAAGCAAAATTGATCAAAGATTGATTGTGTCGTTTGATTCTACAAATAACTTTAAACTGTACCCATCGGTCTAATTTTTTCAACCCATACAATATCAAAATTGCAAGCAACTTTTAAGCAATCTTCTTTAATTTTTTATTTAATATTTATTAATGCAAGCGTATAGTGAAAATATAATAGACAAACCCCACCCTGTTGGATACTGCATATGACTAGAAAAGGACTTAGTCTGTAATTAACAATTTACATGGAGAAAGCCAGGAGTCACCCCATAATTAAGTTTCTGAAGTTTCTGTTTCTGAAGCAAAACTGCACATACAAACTTCTACTGATCATGTTAATCTTTTGAAATAGTTTAAATAGTTAATATTAATATCTCCATCTATAATAGTTATTTTGGATCTCACTTTAGCTGTAGAGTGCGACAGCTACAATGACATTCGGCGATAGCTGTCGCCGAATGACGTAGTCGTCGCCGAACGACCTAGTCGTCGCCGAATGACCTAGTCGTCGCCGAACGATGTCTAGTAGCTGTCGCCAAATGACGTCTAGTAGCTGTCGTCGTATGACATAGTCGTCGCCGAATGATCTCTAGTAGCTGTCGCCGAATACCGTTATTTTGACACACATGGCGCGCCATAAGCTCAAGTCGATTATGGCTGAGACGGCCAGGAAAGCAGTTCGAGCCGAGTTGGCAGCTGTTCCGTTGCAACATTATCAGCGTCAGCCGGATCGTGTTACGGAAGAGCAAACAGGTTATAACACACACGCATTCGCACGCTGCAATGTTTGTCGTTCCCCTGGATTGATTGTCCGCTAGCTCTATCTTCACAGTTTTCTTTTTTTTCTTCTCCGCATGCTGCAGCGACGCCAGATATCTTGCTATGGTTTCTGGTCTCTCGGCGACTGTGCTGGTCTTGTCATGTCTTTTTGTTTGCTGTCGTTGTGGTCTGTTTCGTTGTTGGGTGGCCGAACGAGATCTCCCGCCTCCCGCCACCTGCGGCGTTGAAGCGTTAATGATGGCGCCGCCTGGCGGCACCTGTGGCGTAAAGCGTGACCTTCTGGCGCGGCTGTTTGGCGTCTGCCACATGTCTTTCGAATGCTGTTTGTTTATAGCGGTGGAGTCAATCAAAACTGGGGCCACTTTAAATGAACAGTGCAGGTTACAGCTCGAAAGATGTGCAAAATGGCAGCAGTTCGTTTACGTCAAATAGCGGTTGTAACATGTCCATTGACTACCAAGAATCAAACTGCGCCGCGAGCCTCGTACGAACAGACTACGTTCGCTCCATCGACTAAGTCGTAACCTCTTTCCAAAAACCATTCGCCCAGGAAGCTTTTGCGTGCGTGAGTGCGTCCGTGTGTTGCGGAAGGTGCATCTTATTTGCAGAAGTGGCGTATAACAATAGATTGTCACCACCCATAGGGCGGGTAGTAGGTATAGGTATAGCCCCTGGCGAGTGTATAAACGAAATACCCCCTGCTCCGCCAACAAGTTTGGGTGTACTATACACTTGCCAGAAGGTCTATTAGTAGTGTGAATACGCCGCATTATTCTCCAACTGGAGCAGCTCCTAGTGCTATAATGAGCACACCCGGTGTCAATTCGACTTCATTACTCACTTTGAAGTTCACACCTAAGGGGAATAGACAGTAGATATACACTATATACGGGGTATTGTAATGAGGAAAGTGTTTATTGGAAGTTACTAGTCACTTGGCGTTGCGGTCATGCTCTTACGACTGTTTCTCGTCATTGTAGTTCGACTGCCGTTCTTAGAAAGTGGACTTGTCTGCTCTCGCCGCTGCGGTAGGTGTCTGTTCACTCTCGCGTAAAATTTAGTAACTTAGCTCGATCTTGGCATCTTTCGAAAGCACACAACTGCTTGCAATAACACATACACCAAGCATTTTACACGCGACGATAGGGATTCTGATCTTTCTTAGTGTATTACAGCATCTAGACATACGTACCTATACTAATCTTTGTTTATCGTTCACTCTTTACACGAAGTGGCTAATGAGATTGCAGTTGCAACAGGTGTGGATTCCTTACCTCTTATTAGCTCCTATTCGCGTGCGGGCACCGCCCATCTCTGCTTCTCTCGCGCGCGTTAAAATGGGCTGTGCAAGAGACTAGATCAAGAAGTGCCCTCTCAGTGGAGGAGTTTGACTTCTGGTTTTGCAAAAATAGATATCTTTTTTATGATTTCGCTTATTCCACTAGCATGCGATTATTCCCTAGATCACTAAAAAGGTACAAGATGTGTAGTGATATAATTTATTAGATAATTGCCTAATAGAATTATGATAGAGTGATAATGTGTACTCTTAGCCTTTTTTGATATGCATAAATCGTCTAGTGCTTTGTCCTGTTTAGCAGGTAGTTTGAAACCCGGATAAACGAAAATTCAAGTATGGTGGTTTCGAACGGTAGAAAGTTCACTTTTCTGTGACCTAGGGTAAGCGAGATATTACAGATTTCCGATGTAATAAAGTGAACGCGAAACAGAGTAGGATGTTGTGCTACCTTTGTGTTGGTAAGAGACGGAGCTGTTGTGTAAATAGCGCTGTGTCATAGATGGTAAGTTTGAGTTAGGGTCAGGTCGAGAAGACTGCAAGCTGCGAGAACGCTGGAACAATCAGCTGACAACAAGAAGAAAGCCAGGTCCCTTTACCAAGGTCAGCTTTACAAAGAAATTGCGGATTTACCAAATTTCAGTCTATCAGTGTAGTACTAGCGCGATGTACTGATGTGAATGTTACTGTCAACGTCTACGTCTCGTTTTGCAGCGAAAGTGTCAAAACCTGTTGTTCTAGCGCTAACTCAAAGTTATTATACTAGGATAGTGGCCAAATCCGCCTCCTACCATCACAACGATATTACCCCACCCATGCTTAGACGAACGCTCCATCTTCTGTCTTTATAATATGCTCCTGTATCTACCACATTACAACGCTATCAACCCACCCATGCTTAAACGGACGTTCCATCTTTTATCTCTAGATGTTCCTTGATAATCGATCTCGCCTCTGGTTGGGCCAATTATTCGGGTCACTAACATTGACAGATCCCTAATTATTACATAAAGCCGTTGCGTGTGTTTGTGTGTGTGTGTGTGTGTGTGTGTGTGTGTGTGTGTGTGTGTGTGTGTGTGTGTTGGCGTGCGTGCGTGCGTGCGTGCATACAACGATAAATCAATTTACTAACCAGTAATAATATTAGTCTCGCGTAGCCAGACTCCTTTCCGCCGCGTCCTCCCCGGCGAAATGATTTGGTGAAAAGTCTTTGATGTCGCTGTGTGCCGCATAGCCAGAAATCGGATATCTAAAAACCGGATTTAGTTTCTGAAATGCTTCACTAAATACCAGACTGGTATGCAAGCAGTGCATTCATATCTCATTAGCTTCTCTTGTTTCGTAGCGAGCATCTCGAAGACTACAGCTTGAGTCGCTGCTGTTTGTGAAATCTGCATGTCTACAGCAGCAATTAATTAAACGCAGCCGCGGGAACGTTGACGTCGACAGGCTAGGCTTCCATCTCCCACGCAATCTGTCATGATCGACGTCGTACTTACCGTTTGTGCGCTTGTGTCACAACGTAGACTAAATGCGAACGTACTCGATGTAAAGCAATTAACAAAACACGTGAGATGATTACCCAAACACAGAAAGACGACTCATCTTGTTTCGATGACGTCACCTTCAAGCCCTTCAATTCCAGTACCAGATATCGCTCACTCTGTACTGTCCGCGGTCGCTTTAAACGTCAAAACAGCAAACAGCATCGAGTACGTTCGCATCCATTCAGTGCGTTCGCTTTCAGTCGCCGTTGTGACACAAGCGCACAACGCTAGACGTACAACGTCGATCCTGCCGACGTCACCGTTTCCGCGGCCGCATTTAATTGTTGCGGTAGACATGCAGATTTCACAAACAGCAACAACTCTAGCTGTAGTCTTCTAGTTTTTCTCTACGAAAACAAAGAAGCCAATGAGATAGGATTGCACTGCTTACATACCAGTCTGGCCATTAGTGAAGCATTTAAGAAACTAAATCCGATCTTTAGATAACCGATTTCTGGCTACGCGGCACACAGCGACATCAAAGCCTGTTCAACAGACCCCATTTTGTCGGGGAGGGCGCGGCGGAAAGGGGTCTGGCTACGCGAGACTATAATAATCTATAATCTGCCCGTGCGGATAACGGGATTGTAGGCTAGGTTCACGGTCCGTTCATGTGCTAAATTTGACACGAGAACGGATGCCGCCAATACTATGTTGTTTGTAAACAAACACGGGTGCTTCACTATATACTCTCGGATCCAAAGTGAGAGCAAACAGAGAGTAGTTAATCTAGATATTGAAAGCGGTTCCATAAATAATACCCCTAATCTACCTGGCTA
The DNA here is from genome assembly GCF_963422355.1 of Corticium candelabrum. Lineage (NCBI taxonomy): Eukaryota > Metazoa > Porifera > Homoscleromorpha > Homosclerophorida > Plakinidae > Corticium > Corticium candelabrum. The sequence goes on along the minus strand of NC_085087.1, from coordinate 5,851,025 downwards.
TGATGTTGCTTTCTCGTTGCTGTAGATGGTCTTCATGTCACAGTCAGAGATGGACCAGTTGATTGTTATGCTCTTTTAAATAGCACGGTTACTATTAATTGCACATACGAAGACGACAGAAGCAACTCTGTGGTTACGGGAATCTTTTGGAATATTACACTGGCTGGCGAAACGCTAAGCGTCCGTGGCGAGCAGCGTGTTTCTGGTTCTCAGCTTCTTTCCGGTTTTACAGTACGAACTGGCGCAACGTCAACTCAATCGTCTCTCACAATCGATCACGTCTTTCAGAATTTGAATGCATCTCAACTACAATGCTTCTTATTGAATTCTTCTCAAATTCTTCGTGGTAGTGATATAATTCAAGTTTTAGTTGGAAGTATGAAACGAAAATTGCTTTTAATGTTGAAATGTAATTTTTATTCACTGAACTGTAGGCGTTCCTAAAATATCTTGTGAGCCGCGCCTGTGCAAGTTGGTCGACAGTGAGAGAGCTGAGATGCCTTGCACGGTATCTGGAACTCCTATTCCATTCACTAAAATACAAACCTGGCTTAAATTAAATGCAAGTGGATCACTTTCATCTATCGATTCGTCTCGATATTCAATAGTTGAGGCAAACAGCTCGATGCCGATAGTGACAATTGATCCTTTCGATTGTATGCTTGCTGATGGAGATCTAGACAACTACTATATATCATCTGAAAATATATTGGGAATATCAAAGCCTTACTATTACAAAATTGGTGGAGTTTTAGGTAACATCTTGTTATTATTTTAAGTTATATGTAAACATTTGCTATGTTGAGTTTATTTTAGATAAGGAATTCTCATCCGATTGTCAAATCATTAATGATACTGTCCGTCTCGCCTGTTCGTTTCGATTTCATAATTCTTCTGCGCAATTCAATTCTATTACTTGGAACATTGATAACAACATCATTATAAACGAAACAACTACCAGTGAATTTTGTAGTTGTCAGGTAACTTCTTTTGTAATTGTCAGCTTGCAAGATGTGAATGAGATAACATCATGTGTTGCTTTACTTAACGACACATTGACATTTCAATATCCATATGGACATTGTGGTTTGGTTTAGTTAAGTTTTTCTGTTTGATTACATGGCAACTTGACTTGCTCTCTTATTTCTTAGCGAGTAAATCAAAAAGTCCACCGGGGAAATCAAAATCTAATAATACAGGTATGCATGCTACATATATTTAACACAAACACACACACACACACACACACACACACACACACACACACACACACACAAACACGCACACCATATTACACGGTTCAACTTTAATCGTTTCAGTTTCTCAGTTGGTCTTACAAGATTTGTAGGACTTAGATAACGTAATTAACAAAAATAGCAGGTCTTGCAAGCCGCGATTCCTATAGCCATATCGATGATTTGTCGCAACAATCTAAAGGTAGCAGAGATCTTGCAAAATTTCAAAGTTCAACCATATGGGTATCGACAGTAGTTACATGCAGAGTTTCAGTCTAGGCTTTAGAGGGCCTTGCATGTGGTATGATGTTTGTCGGTTTATTGTTCTTATGTCCAATCAGTGTCGTCATTTGTTGTGTCACAAAGACTGAAATATTGCAAGGCAATGACGTTTCAAGTTTTGTGAGTCGCCATGCATGAACGCATGAAGTGGCGGAGTTGTCTCAATGTGCTAAGTAAACCGAATGGGTAGCGATCATGCAGTAGTAATTGTATATCTCTTATAACGCGATGATATTAACTTGCCTCTTATTAACTACTATTGTAATGTTGACGTTTTATTTGTTTTACGTGTAGATGTAGCACCCACAACAACATCTTCAATCTCTTGTTACTCGTGTCTTAATCGCAATAGAGAACTTTGTGACGCATATCAGGCAGTTAAGACATGTGTTGTTGGAGAAATTTGTCGTCTACTAGTATACAAGGTTCCAGATATATATGGAAGGGTTAGCATTTTTTTCTAAGAGATTGTTTCCCCAAATTTCTCTGTTTCAAAATGGATTATTGTAATCAACCAAGAGGTGGAACATGTCAGAGATGTTGTGACAGCAACCTTTGCAATAATGGAGGTCTGAAAGATTTTAATACAGGTAATAAACAAAGTCCGTAAAAATGTTTACAGTTGATGAACTTTCAATGACTTGTGGGTTTTCTCTATATTGTTTCTAAATACGTAAGAACATTGAACTAGTAACTGAAGCTGTGCTTATACACACTCGTTTCCCATCTATATATAAGCCTTCTGATAGAAACTGTCTGTTCGTCTGTAAAACACCGTTTGAACAGAGGGTACACTATTTGACTTAGTCTCGCGTAGTCAGATCTTTAAATGCCCCAATGTTTTTAACGGGTGGGTACAAATTACAGTGACACCTAAAATATAGGCACACAATCACATTTTTCAATGCTGGTTATCACCAACAAAGCCAAGTATTGTAGTCTAATAGTGAAATGACTAATGCACTATTCAGAAAGATTAGTAAGACCCGGCCGGTCGCTTTGAGGACAGCAGTAAAAACTTAGAAATAACTTTTGAAGAAATTACGGGAGAACAGCGAGGAGAAACACTGAAAAAAATATCACACAACCGTACAGAAGGGCACGCCAGTGGCTGACACACGTGCACGACCTTGTAAAGCCCGGGAGCACTGCGTGATGTTGTGCATGTAGACAAATATCTCTTACGCGTTCTTCGCACCGAATTTATCACCTCGCCGAATCAGCGTCTGACGCCAAATGGAGTTTTGCCAGATGATACCAAAATTTAGTTTATGCTAAAAATTTGTGTTTAATATACATAAGTTATGCGACTGTAATAATCGACGTAATCTATTGTACAATCAATTTTGGTTGCTGAATAAAGATTGCAGATAATTACTGACTTGATGGTCCGCAGGTGTTACATGTAAGAATCTTTCCGAAGTACAACATGGCAGCATCGTTTTGCCCAAATCTGGAATAATGTACGGAGCAATAGCCAATGTCACCTGCAACGTAGGCTACATACTTCAGGGTCATCCAAATAGGACATGCCAAAGTAACCACAAGTGGAGTGGAAGTGATTCACTGTGTTTACGTAAGAGTTTCTAAATTTATTTCGCAATATCATGTACTATATAAAGTACAATCAAAAATTGTTGCCTATAAACATCGTTAGTAATTACTGACTTGTTGGTCCGCAGCGGTTGTATGCAAGAATCTTTCTAAAGTACAAAATGGCAGCATCTCTTTATCCGATTCTGGATTAATAGACGGAGCAATAGCAAATATCACTTGCCACGAAGGCTACATACTTCAAGGTTCTTCAAGTAGGACATGCCAAAGTGACAAGAAATGGAGTGGAAATGATTCACTGTGTTTACGTAAGAGTTTCTAAATTTCCTTCGCAGTCACAATACATAGTACAGTAAAACTGTTTTTGTCTCACATCGTAAGTAATTACCAATTTGTTGGTCTGCAGCTGTTGTATGCAAGAATCTTTCTGAAGTACAACATGGCAACATCTCTTTGCCTGAATCTGGATTAATATACGAGGCAGTTGCAAATATCACCTGCCACGAAGGTTATACACTTCATGGTCCTTCAAATAGGACGTGCCAAAGTGATCAGAAATGGAGTGGACGTGATCCACTGTGTTTACGTAAGAGTTTGTCAATAGCAATTGTATATATATATATATATATATATATATATATATATATATATATATATATATATATATTGAGAGCAATTATATACTTCTCACTAACTGATTTTTTGGTCTGCAGCTATTGTATGCAATAATCTTTCTGAAGTACTATTTGGCAGCATGTCTTTGCCTGCAAATGGATCGGATTATGGATCGGTCGTCCATATCACGTGCCGCGACGGATATATCCTGCAAGGTTCAGATATGCGAATTTGTCAAGCAAATCGAGAGTGGAGCGGAACTCCGGCAATCTGTAAGTAGTTTACCTTTAACGTCTTCAATTACGTTTCGTATATCACTGTGTGCAGGTTCATATTGTCATAATAATTATTCGTCACCGCGTTTCATGCTTGTTACAGTAACAGTTGTGTTCCTGGCGCTGCTCGTTTCGTTTTTCCTGTATATGCGAGCCGTTAGATGGCGTTTTAAGACCACCATTCGTTCTATTAGCGTGGACGTGCTGATAGCGATAACCGTAATCTCAATTATTCTCAGTTACGTCATTGCTGCCACTGATACTGTTTTCATTTGTGATATTCGAGTTACTGACTTTTTCATCAACGTTTGCAATGGATTACATTACTCAATCTTGATAGTGTGGTTGGCGTCACAAGTCAGCACAAACTCGACAATTCAAAGCAAACTTTTCAGAATTAATGTTACCTGCTTTTTTGTCATATTTCAATTGATTCTTGCTGCATTGGCTCATTTTGCAAACATCGAAGAGAGACAGGAAGGGACGGGATCGTTGGTCATGTTTTGTTACAATGAACGAAGCAAGACTGCCGTCGTGTTGTCGTATGGTTACGGATTTGTTCTTATGTTTCTAAGTGTGGCGTTGATTTGTGTCTTTATCTACCGCAATAAAAACTACTGCAACAGAAAGGCAAAGATCGCCATGGCTTTCCTCGCATTTATCACATTATCGGCATTAACTACAAATGGGGTAGCACTTTCGTACGTGTTGTGGCCAAACAAAGAAGAAGACTGTGAAATCTATGCAAATTTTTATGTTGTGTTGGCTCTATTTCCCGCCATAATTTCAGTTATTTGTTGTTGCTATGGTCATATGATATCAATTTATATAGCAGACAACCGCAGACAAACAGGTGAACATGCACTTGTCGTTTACTTTGATTGTGTTTTTACTTTATTGTAACGTTTGACTATTCATGTGTAGAGAGAGCAGATGATACTCTTATACAGGAAAACATACATCTTGCGCACAAAATCTTTTTCTTCTTTCCTAATTTCCCAGACTTGAAATTTATGAAGAAAGATTTTAGATTGGACAAAAAATTAGAAAATGAAGTAAATGCTGTGGCTATTGATCCATGTCAGATAAAAATAGAGAAGATGTTGGGGAAAGGTAAAGAACAGATTACAAATAACTATTATCGACGGATTGAGTTTTACATTTGTTAGGTAACTTTGGTACTGTTTACAAAGCGGTTATGAACAGAGAGAGAGTTGTTGCTGTAAAAGCTCCTCAAGGTCATTCGAATGTACAATAATGTTTTGGCTAATTATGCTTGTCAAAATATGTTTTCGCGTGTGAATAAGCGTCCGCGTGCATGCTCGTTGCGGTGTGCGCGCATGATCATGTTTTTAAAGACGTCAACCAATTATATCTTTAACAGACACTAATAATCACGAGGCAATAAATCAGTTCATTGAAGAAGGTCTGAAAATGAAAAATCTGAATCATTCCAACGTTATAAACTTGATAGGCATCTGCTGGCAACGAGACAATCTTGACGATTCACCACGCATTGCTCCACTTATCGTCTTGCCTTACATGGACCTTGGCGACTTAAAGAAATTTCTCAGAAACCAGCGCTTACAGGAAATGACACAAGTACTCACATGCTTACCTATGGTCATTAGTATGTATAATAGATAATTTGTATGTTTGTGTAGCAAAAGAGCGTGGAGGTCTCGTTGTTGCTAAAGTTTGTTCTACAAATAGCAAAGGGTATGGAGTACTTGGCCAGCAAATTTGTTCTTCACCGAGATCTTGCTGCTAGAAACTGCATGTAAGTTTGTATTTGCAGAATAATAAGAAATTTGTTCTCATGTTGTTAGTTAGTTTTAAACTACCTACTACTGTAGGCTGGATTGGAATACAAATATTCGAATAGCAGATTTTGGACTGTCTCATATCCTGCCCGAAGGCAAAGACTATTACCGTACACAAAAGCAAATGAAGCTTCCTGTAAAGTGGATGGCTCCAGAAAGTTTATGTTATCGTCTCTTTACGACACAGTCAGATGTTGTAAGTAAATACGATATTATAATACAGATGAGTTGAAGGTGTTTGAATCTTTCCATTTGTCTAACTGTGGCAGTGGTCTTATGGTGTCACGATTTGGGAAGTGATGACGCTTGCACAAGTTCCATATTCAGAAATTGGTAACGAGAAGGTTCTCTCGTACATTTCAAACGGTGGAAGGATGTCACAGCCCAAGAACTGCCCACAGAAAATGTAATGAGTTTGTCGGTAGAGCATGTATAGAAAGGCCACACTGTCATTTCAGACAAACTACTCGTATTCGTATGTGACAAAACTTGCCAGACAAGCAAACATACAGAAATATAGGGCACTACCAAGAGTAGACAGATCATAACGTATAGACAACAAAGTAAACAGACGCTGAAGACCCGATGGTTGTAAACGTATGTTTGTAAATTGAGACAATTTGCCAACTTTGCAAAATAAGAATGATTTGAAATTGGACTGGTTAGGGACTTACAGAAACGAAAAGAAATTGGCAGAGACAAGTACACCTTTGTTGTGCGATTACGTACTCTTACACAAAGGTGTTTGTGCATGCTCAGACATATACGCGACCGACACAATAATTACGTCATTCTATGAAAGCAGAAATTCTTAGATTTCCAGTCAGCGACATCAATGTTGATACTTACAATAAATCTTTACTTACTAACATGAGCATTCGATCTTGGCAACAGCTACGACATCATGATCCAATGTTGGCAATTTGAAGCCAATCATCGCCCTTCATTCACAACGATTGTGAGCGACATAGAAACATTTCTGAGTGCGTACAGAGGATACTTAGTTGTGGATGCTACGTTTCAGCAGCAGAACAGTGATATAGCTTTTTTCCAGCAACCAGATGTATCTTGTATAGCATCCACCAATGAGAACATCGAAGTCGAGGAATGTGTTGAAACTTCTTTCCAGCAATCAGAAATGCCTCATTTTGAGGCAGCTGCTGATACAGGTACGGTTAATGGAAACAATGTCCAACCCCAAGTGGACAAATTCATTTCTTTGAAGCAACGAGATATGGATGATGTTGAAGAAGTTGACCATACAACAACAGAAAAGAAGAAGGCCATTGTCAAATGCACTGCAGTGTGAAGCCAACAAGAGAAAAATTGATAAAGCCAAACTAATTTATGTAGCTACAGTAGACCAATTGCAGCTACTTGCAAATGTTTGAGTAGAGAAATGGCATGCAGCAGTGATTAGAGATAGGGCGTTTGTTTGTAGCGAGATATCTTTTGAACGATGAATGTAATGAACTGCTGCATTTGATGACGGGGAGCAGCAGTGATATTGATGACAGATGATGGTATTTATTGTTTAACTCGGCTGTTAGATTATTTCTTGGATATACATGCAGAACTAGTTAGAAATATACAGAAGCATTTATAGTTCTATTAATCAATTATAATCTAGAATAGTAGGAGAGTATAGAGCGATTGTTATTGAAGCATGAGTTGAGAATCTGATATTAATAAAAGAAATCTGTCTGTCTATCTGTCAGTTTGTCTGTCTGTCTGTTTGTCGGTCTGTCTGTTTATCTGTCTGTCTATCTGACTGTCGGTCCGTCCGTCTATATGCCTGTCTGTCTTTCTTTGTCTGTCTGTCTGTTGGTCAGTCTATCTGTCTATTTGTCTGTCTTTTTGTATGTATGTGTGTCTGTTCGTTTGTCTGTACTTTAGAAGTTTATTTCAAATAAGTTCAGGTAACGCATACAAATTTTGTTTTTTACTTATTAAGAAGTGTTGTAAATTATTTCTTATCTTTCAGTGTTTCAAATACGTTTGCATTTATTTCACTAATTAAGTGACTCTGTTTATAAGTGATTTTAGATTTATAACTAGGACAAATTTAAAAAACGGCGTTATTTATTAATACTCTATCAGTTCTAGCAAAATGAGAAAATTAGATGTTGTGGGCTATACGCTGCCGACCAGACGGTACCGCATACTAGAGCCAAAAGTATCGAATACGGGATCTGCGGTACCGATTACGGGACTTCTTCTACGTAACTACAAATCTGCGTTCTGACTATTTAACTGTGACGTAACGATCTCAACGACTGTAAGTTTGCGTAGATACAAAGCGTGTGTTTACGTATGGCTTTACAGCGCCGGATCAAGGAATTTTTGAAAGAGGGGGTTTACGGTTAGCAGTTATTTATAGCAATACTAATTTTCTCTTTTCCTATAAAATTATATGAAATTATTAAACCACGCCTATTGAAAAAGAGGGGCTTGAACCCTCTTAAACCCCTCTGGATCCGGCTCTGCTTTTGCAGGCCCGGATCCAGGAATTTTTGAAATATGTGGTATACCTGCATGGTAGCAGTTATTTATAGCATCACTAATTTTCTCTTTTCTAATGAAATTATATAAAATTATTGAACCATGCCTCTTGGAAATTAGGTTTTAAATCCCTTGAAATGCCATCTAGATCCAGACCTGCTTTAGTATGAGTTAACTGTTGTTGTATACAGTAATTTGTGCGACGACAGACCTACTGAAACCGGTGAAACAGGTCAAATCGCAAGATTTTGTACATTTTATTTTACCGTTCTATGCCCAAACGCAGGTTAAAAAATTGCGCATATGCAAGTTGGAAGCACGACGCTTGAAACAGGTTTATTTATTTTGCTGTGTTATATTTGTAAATATATAATATGTTATATCATGGTTAATTAATTAAATTCGGGAGGACGGCGGGACGGGGCGAGACGGGCTCGAATAGGAGAGACGTGATGTGCAATCTACAAACATCTTTGGTTACGAGCTAGTTAAAACAATATTCTAGAGTCTGTCCGTAATTTTGTTTTACAGTTTAGCATACAGTACATATATCACCAAAGATGACGATCCTACTGACTCGATCCATTGCAATTACATTTGTACTAAAACGGCTTTTAGTCAGAACTTTGAATCTATAGAAAGATGTAGTGAATTTAGTGCATCAAAGCGACGGCTCTGTTCATCAGAATAACCAGGGTTTTTGATAGTCTGTCTGTTCCCCATAAGTGTCAACATTGAAAATCATTAATATCTCTGCTGTTTTGTAGACTTTCGCAATGATCTCGGTATCGTTAGAATCCGCTAGGTCCGGCATTTCTGTTTATCAAACTATCTAAGTCATTCCTACAAACGAAACGGAAAAATAATACTTTTGCATATCAAGACAAATGCGAACATGGAGCAATGGTTATTATCCAATTATCTTCTATGACCAACGGATCAGCAACTGAAACCAGCAACTGAAACCATTTAATTAAGATAATTGGTGTAACATGGTCCAACTGGAGCAGCTCTTACTAACTTACAAGCTT
>NC_085087.1:5794208-5839208 GCF_963422355.1 Corticium candelabrum | reverse complement strand
ACTCTAGGAACAATCTCCGTAAATGATTTTGTGCAAACTTAATTCGTCTGCTGGTACACGGTCTTTGTAATCCATGGCGATAACTGATAGGTGTGCAAGACGCTCCTCTGCCATGGTAGACTTTGCCTAGGTCTTCAGTCTCCTCAGTAGAAAAAATTACCTCTCTGCTTCTGCCCTTGTGCACTGTTAAAAATGAAGTGCCCTAGCTACACCTTCGAGTGCTAGTCTAGCCCTTGTTTGTGCTGTACACCTTGGTGTAAAGTTATCACTGTTAGAACTAAAGTGCTCTAGTGACACCTTTCAGTGCTATTACTGAGGAAGTAAAATTTTGCACCGATATCGGTGCAAAGTTTACTCTGGGAGATGTAGCAATAACACATTACTTGTCTCAATTGCAGAGAATCCCGTATACTTGCGTGTGAGTGACTGAGCGTGGATTGCCAGCAACATTATGAAAAAGACGGTGATGCAGAGGTACAGTATTTACAGTAACAATTGTCATGTGTATAGCGCTCAACTTCCCACTTGCAGACTAGGTGTTTGTTGCAAAACGGATTGCGCCTCGTCGCGGGCTACGGTAGCCGTCCGTTTTCGTCTACGGTGTTACCTTCCTTCTTTGCGAGATGTACACTCTGCATTCGTGCGTGATGCCTGCACTACACGCACTGAAAGGAGATTCCTCATGGGTGACAACCACATTCACGACCGCCATTTTGAGTCAGGCGATTCTGTCACGTGCTCGTAAAATAGATACGTCATCAAATAAAGCTTGCGATCCTCCAAAAAGACGCTGGCGGGAAATGGGAAACAATGAATCATATTGGAGTGGCCCAATGTGATTGAGTTAGTAGACTAAATAAACGTATAAATAGTAAATTAATCAATAGATTATTAAATTTTCAATTAGGATTAAATTTATTTCATTAATTAATGTAAGGAATTTATACAGATTAGTTAATTATGTTTAAAGCAATTCTTGTTCTACTAGAACAGCAACAAATATGTCACTCCAATTTCTGATGAGGGAATCACTTGTCGAGACTAGATTGGGTGCATCACCTGCTTGAAAACAGTGTTCTAATGTATTGTTATGATTCCTTAATTAATTGTCTTATTTGGATGCTGCTGTTAGTGGTGAGTGGTTCACTTACCCTGACTAAGTTGGGTGCTTCACCTAACTGAAACAGTGTCATAGTGTATGGTTAGCAATATAGTTTAGTAACAGTAATTATGACATATTAATTAATTAATTAATTGGATACTGCTGTTAGTGGTGAGTGGTTCACTTACCCTGACTAAGTTGGGTGCTTCACCTAATTGAAAACAGTGTCATAGTGTATGGTTAGCAATATAGTTTAATAACAGTAATTATGACATATTAATTAATTAATTAATTGGATACTGCTGTTAGTGGTGAGTGGTTCACTTACCCTGACTAAGTTGGGTGCTTCACCTAACTGAAAACCGTGTCATAGTGTATGGTTAGCAATATAGTTTAGTAACAGTAATTATGACATATTAATTAATTAATTATTTGGATGCTGCTGTTAGTGGCGAGTGGTTCCCTTACCCTGACTAAGTTGGGTGCTTCACCTAACTGAAAACAGTATCATAGTGTATGGTTAGCAATATAATTTGGTAACTGTAATTATGACATATTAATTAATTAATTAATTTGGATACTGCTGTTAGTGGCGAGTGGTTCACTTACCCTGGCTAAGTTGGGTGTTTCACTTAACTGAAAACGGTGTCATAGTGTATGTTTAGCAATGTAATTTAGTAACAGTAATTATGACATATTAATTAATGATTTACTTGGATGCTGGTGTTAGTGGCGAGTGGTTCACTTACCCTGACTAATTTGGGTGCTCCGTCTAACTGTAAACAGTGTACCAACCTAATCTAACCATCCCTAATCCTTCATAACCTCGCCTAACCCTGAAAGGAAATGATGAGTACTGGTTGAACCATGGCTTGCATCATTGATTCCTGACGAATGTCCAGTTGTCTCAAGTTTTAAACACATAACCCTATACACTCTATTTCTGATTAGTACTACTTGCTACCTTGTACTTGGTAACACTGTTTATGCATGGGATGTCTTTTAATGTGTAATGTGGTTTTATCAATACATATTTGCTAGAATAATCAGATGAGAATCATTGTCTAGCTTGGTTCAGAGTTTGGACACATTTTTGTGCTAGTCTTTACTGCAAGCATGATGGAGAAGTGGAATGATTCTTGCACAAGATTTTGGCGATGGGGCAGCAAGAAACCAAAGTGGGTGGAAAATGAATGATTGAAATTGAACAGAGATATGGGGCTGAGTTTAAAGACATTGATAATTCAGGTATAACTGATATAATGGATTTAGGTTTACTTGTTGGTAACACTTGTAAGTGTGTTGGTTGCAGATGCTTTGCTGCAATGGAGCTGATGATGGTGCAGTTTTCCAGCAAGATGCAGAAACCAGTTCGACAAGAAGTCGAAGTTGATATATCTGATTATCAGTAAGATTGTTTCATATGTGATAGTGTGACAATGTCCCATTGTATATTACAAGATTAATTAAAACATTTTGAAAAATGAGAAAGATGTAGGGTGTGCTATGACATCTTTCATGAATTCACTCATACAAACTGATCAATACATCATCCGTACATTGCACCATTTTCTAAACACTATGTGATACCTTGGAAAATGGTGCAATGTAGGGATGATGTATTGCTCAGTCTGTATGAGTGAATTCATGAAAGATGTCACAGCACACCCTACATGGTCTTGTTTCTACTCTTTTTCGTACGGCAACCCTACATCTTTCTCATTTTTTCAAAATGTTTAGTCTTGTTTGCATTCATCACAGTTTGTCAGATTTACTCAGCAATGTTTGTGTGTGTGTGTGTGTGTGTGTGTGTGTGTGTGTGTGTGTGTGTGTGTTTGTTTGTGTTTTTGCATGTCGGTCTGTGTCTGTTTCTCTGGTTCTGCGTGTGACGTCTTGTACAAGTTAATTAATATGTTGATGTTTTTCCTAGCTTGTGAACTTGGATGTATTATTGCCTTTGGATATCATGAACAATTGACTTTCTTGTCGACTCCCTCTGAGAAGTGGTCTGAAACATGTAAGATAACTCAACCAAGGACAAAGAGAGTTGAAGGCAGGTGGCAAAAGAATGAATGACTTAGTCAGAAAATATGAATATGATCTTTTGAATATGAATGTGGAAGGTAATTGATCTTGATACTAATGCAGTGCATTATGCAGTTTCTAAGTGCCTTGCTTTGATGAAGGTCATACTCATGTACTATTGTCATGCATTGGTGAAGGTCATACTCATGTACTATTGTCATGCAAACGCCAAATACCAGCTATAGATGCTGTGATCAAGTATTTATTACGGTATGAAATTTTCTACAGTTGTCGTACATCTATATTTTGCAACATATATAGACACTTTGCCTCAAAGTTACTAGCTGTGACATCTTTGCACTCTTGTATAACGCACACACACACACACACACACACACACACACACACACACACACACACACACACACACACACACACACACACACACACACACACACACACACACACACACAGTAGATTTGTTAAGTAGATTAATTCTGTTTGTGAAGTGTGCAATAATATCTTATGCCATATAGAACATATTTAATGTGTGGTCCACTGGATATGGATACCTTATGCGTTTTGTGTATTCTCCTAGGAAAGTGATGATGCAGAGTCCACAGTAGACAAGGTTTCTGCAGTTGCTCCATACTTGATTGTATGCAGCAATCCAGCCAAACCAAGCCATGTTATTGGCATCCGAGCTCATCATCATGTTTGAAATTCAGTGCAGCAACAGCATATGCCTTCCAGCGCTATTGCTTGCTGTAATTTATGTTTTCAATACACATTTTCCTCAATCTTTAGCAACTTTTTACTGGTGCCTGGAGGCCCTGTTACTGGGATGTATTTCAGCTCCAGTGATATCTAGTTTTGTAGCTGGATTGCAATGAGGAACTTTGTTTGATGAATTGTGTTTTGCTTTTTGTTTAGTGCGTTGATTCACTATGTTTGGTTTAAATGTTAAATACAAGCAATGGTATTAGAATCTATTCTAATGTGCACGTGCCAGAACCGTTGGCCGCGGACTCCAGACCGCCTTTAGAAAATGGTGCTAATAGCAGCCTACAAAAGAATAAGATAAACACCTTTCTGGTGATTGGGTAACACTAAACGAAGGTTGTTTTAAGCACAATGAAATGGTGCAACAGTTGTACACCAGATTGTGGTGCTTTCCTGCACTCTTGCAGGTGTCAGTATAGCGACAGCATCTTTGCACGTAATTTGGTGTTTGTAAAACACCTTGTTTTGACAGTGTGATAGGCAGTGTACATGCTATCAATAGCAGCCGATGAACATTTGGGTACAACCGAGAGTCACAAGCTCCCAAGGCCAGGAGAAGCTTAATTAATTGTTGGGTATGGCATTCTTGCACTCTTGCTATCTTTTCCTTGCTTCTTGCATTTCCTGGTATTTGCTTTGCCATACTGACTGCCGCCTTCTCACTTCACCTCCTAGAGACTTCGGGAATGAAAGATCGGTTTTCTATTGGGTCAACGTCGGAACGAACCAGAAGGGTAAGCACTAGATACAAAAATGTCCGGACATTATCTTGCTCACCATTAGATCGTTCGCGCATCTGAAGAAGCAGGAAGTCTACGAGGGGTATCGCAACGGATCGTTTGTAGTGCTCAATCGGACTCCGACTACTAGTAGGTGTTTTGATCCGTTTCGCTGTAAGTTCGTTTTTCTTGGAACAGATTCAACGGATCCAATCTTGTCTGCGAGTTGCAGAATGTTTTGATATCAGATGTCAAAGAGGTTGTTTATATCCTGCCTTGTTGCTTTCATTCTTTCAGTTACGTACCGAGTGAACCATTCCCTACGCAACTAATATATCCTGGTCACGAATCTGGAGTTTCGATGCCAGATGTTACTTCGTCAAGAATCTGCTTAGCTATTTTTAATTAAATACTGAAAATGAGCACAATGCGGCTTCAAGATGTTGTGCTTTAACTCCGAGGCCAACAAAAATGGGGCGGGGGTTGCAACCCCCACAAGCCCTAACCTAGATCCGCCACTGTTTCACACGACGTTTCTAACTAGGTTAACTCTAACTGATTTAGTTCCAGATGCCTTTTAATTAATTGGTCTTAATTAATAGCTTGGCTAACCTAGGTTGGCGCTAAGCCAGTTGCAAGCTAGGTTAGAACTCGGTCGCTCCGCCTACAACTCGATCGCTCCACCTTCTAGGCATAGCGAAGAATTTGCTATAAACGCTTTAAAGCTATCCGGGCGCGTTTTCAGTGGAAAAGGAGAAGGCAAAGAAAAGCGCGTCGGCAACGAGAGGTGCTTTTTACTAGTCCTCTAGTGTTGCTGTGCGGAATGTACTACCAGATGTTGCTTGTAGAGATCATGTCTTAATTAAGTGAGAGGACGAAACCTTTCAAACCTTCCAGACATTGACGGGACAACAATGAAAAGATATACAAACTACTACCTAGATTGGCTAGTTGTTCATTCCTGTGCTGTGTGAACTCTACTCAAGGTTAACATAGGTCAATTACCCAGTAACTACATATTCCATATGGTAGTGTCTAATTAGCTAGCTTAACCTAGGTTAACCTAAGGTCACTGTGAGCGTTAATTATGGCGCCGTCTGGCGGTACCTGTGGCGTAGAGCGTGACCTCCTGGCGCGTCTGTTTGGCGTCTGCCACATGTCTTTCGAATGCTGTTTGTTTATAGCGGTGGAGTCAATCAAAACTGGGGCCCTTTTAAATGATCAGTGCAGGTTACTGCTCGAAAGATGTGCAAAAAGGCAGCAGTTCGTTTACGTCAAAATAGCGGTTGTAACATGTCCATTGACTACCAAGAATCAAACTGCGCCGCGAGCCTCGTACGAACAGAGTACGTTCGCTCCAGCGACTAGGTCGTTACCTCTTCCCAAAAACCATTCGCCCAGGAATCTTTTGCGTGCGTGCGTGCGTGCGTCCGTGTGTTACGGTAGGTGCATCTTATTTGCAGAAGTGGCGTACAACAATAGATTGCCACCGCTCAGATTGCCGCCACCCATAGGGCGGGTAGTAGTTATAGGTATAGACCGCTGGCGAGTGTATATACGAAATAAACCCTGCTCCGCCCACAAGTTTGAGTGTACTATACACTTGCCAGAAGGTCTATTAGTAGTGTCAATACGCCGCATTATTCTCCAACTGGAGCAGCTCCTAGTGCTATAATGAGCACAGCCGGTGTGAATTCGACTTCATTACTCACTTCGAAGTTCACACCTAAGGGGAATAGACAGTAGATATAAGCTATATACGGGGTATTGTAATTAGGAGAGTGTTTATTTGGAAGTTACTAGTCACTTGGCGTTGCGGTCATGCTCTTACGACTGTTTCTCGTCATTGCAGTTCGACTGTCGTTCTTAGAAAGTGGACTTGGCGGCTCTCGCCGCTGCGGTAGGTGTCTGTTCACTCTCGCGTAAAATTTAGTAACTTAGTTCGATCTTGGCATCTTTCGAAAGCACGCAACTGCTTGCAATAGCACATACACCAAGCTTTTTACACGCGACGATAGGGATTCTGATCTTTTTTAGTGTATTACAGCATCTAGACATACGTACCTATACTAATCTTTGCGTATCGTAGTGGCTAATGAGGTTGCAGTTGCAACAGGTGTGGATTCCTTACCTCTTATTAGCTGCTATTCGCGTGCGGGCATCGCCCATCTCTGCTTCTCTCGCGCGCGTTAAAATGGGCTGTGCAAGAGACTAGATCAAGAAGTGCCCTCTCAGTGGATGAGTTCGACCTCTGTTTTTTGCAAAAATAGATATCTTTTTTATGATTTCGCTTATTCCACTAGCATGCGATTATTCCCTAGATCACTAAAAAGGTACAAGATGTGTAGTGATATAATTTATTAGATAATTGCCTAATAGAATTATGATAGCGTGATAATGTGTACTCTTAGCCTTTTTTGATATGCATAAATCGTATATTACTTTGTCCTGTTTAGCAGGTAGTTTGAAACCCGGATAAACGAAAATTCCATTCTTGTGGTTTTGAGCGGTAGAAAGTTTACTTTCTGTGACCTAGGGTAAGCGAGATATTACAGATTTCCGATGTAATAAAGTGAACGCGAAACAAAGTAGGGTGGGGTGCTACCTTTGTGATGGTAAGAGACGGATCTGTTGTGTAAATAACGCTGTGCCATGGATGGTAAGTTTGAGTTAGGGTCAGGTCGAGAAGACTGCAAGCTGCGAGAACGCTGGAACAATCAGCTCACAACAAGAAGAAAGCCTGGTCCCCTTACCAAGGTCAGCTTTACAAAGAAAATGTGGATTTGCCAAATTTCAGTCTATCTGTGTAGTACTAGCGCGATGTACTGATGTAAATGTTACTGTCAACGTCTACGTCTCGTTTTGCAGCAAAAGTGTCAGAAGCTGTCGTTCTAGCGCTAACTCAAAGTTATCATACTAGGATAGTGGTTAGCTCCGCCTCCTACCATCACAGCGATATTACCCCACCCATGCTTAGACAGACGCTCCATCTTCTGTCTTTGTAATATCCTCCTGTATCTACCACATTACAACGCTATCAACTCACCCATGCTTAAACGGACATTCCATCTTCTATCTCTAGATGTTCCTTGATAATCGATCTCGCCTTCGGTTCGGCCAATTATTCGGGTCACTAACATTGAGAGATCCCTAATTATTACATAAAGCCGTTGCGTGTGTTTGTTTGTTTGTTTGTGTGTGTGTGTGTGTGTGTGTGTGTGTGTGTGTGTGTGTGTGTGTGTGTGTGTGTGTGTGTGTGTGTGTGTGTGTGTGTGTGTGTGTGTGTGTGTGTGTGTGTGTGTGTGTGTGTGTGTGTGTGTGTGTGTGTGTGTGTGTGTGTGTGTGTGTGTGTGTGTGTGTGTGTGTGTGTGTGTGTGTGTGTGTGTGTAAAACCAAGGATTTAGCAAGAACACAAAACTGAGAGTCTTTGGGTCACTTGTGATGCCAGTTTTAATATGTGGTTGTGCGATTTGTGCAATCACTCAAGTAGATATTCAAAGACCGAACACTTTTTATTTGCGTTGTATTAGATCTATCTTTTGTGTATCAAGACTGAAAAAATAAGAAATTCCTTCAATGTAAAATCTGTCAAATAAAAAACCAATTAGACGTCAAATTCAACATCAAAGATTGCAGTGGCATGGTCATTTACAACGGATGAACGTCTCTCGTCTACAAAGTTGTTGCTGAGAAGCAATTTACATAATGTGAGACGCCTTAAGCATGGTCCAAAGAACAAGTGGATTGATACCATTCAACGAGATCTGGTGTCATTGAATATTGACCCGTCACAAGTTAATGAACACTCTTCTTGGCGAAAACTTCTGCGATGCCGAAGCCCATAGTGGATATGGCGGAATTCTAGGTTCCAGGTGTTTGTTGTGTGTGTGTGTGTGTGTGTGTGTGTGTGTGTGTGTGTGTGTGTGTGTGTGTGCGTGCGTGCGTGCGTGCATACAACGATAAATAAATTTACTAACCAGTAATAATATTAGTCTCGTGTAGCCAGACTTCTTTCCGCCGCGTCCTCCTCGACGAAATGGGATTTGGTGTCGCTGTGTGCCGCATAGCCAGAAATCGGATATCTAAAAACCGGATTTAGTTTCTGAAATGCTTCACTAAATACCAGACTGGTATGCAAGCAGTGCATTCCTATCTCATTAGCTTCTCTTGTTTCGTAGCGAACATCTCGAAGACTACAGCTAGAATCGCTGCTGTTTGTGAAATCTGCATGTCTACAGCAGCAATTAATTAAACGTAGCCGCGGAAACATTGACGTCGACAGGCTAGGCTTCCATCTCTTACGCAATCTGTCATGATCGACGTCGTACTTACCGTTTGTGCGCTTGTGTCACAACGGAGACTAAATGCGAACGTACTCGATGTAAAGCAATGCACAAAGCACGTGAGATGATTACCCAAACACAGAAAGACGACTCATCTTGTTTCGATGACGTCACCTTCAAGCCCTTCAATTCCAGTACCAGATATCGCTCACTCTGTACTGTCCGCGGTTGCTTTAAACGTCAAAACAGCAAACAGCAAACAGCATCGAGTACGTTCGCATCCATTCAGCGCGTTCGCATTCAGTCGCCGTTGTGACACAAGCGCACAACACTAGACGTACGACGTCGGGCCTGCCGACGTCAACATTTCCGCGGCCGCATTTAATTGTTGCTGTAGACATGCAGATTTCACAAACAGCAACAACTCTTGCTGTAGTCTTCGAGTTTTTTTCTACGAAAACAAAGAGGCCAATGAGACAGGATTGCATTGCTTGCATACCGGTCTGGCCATTAGTGAAGCATTTAAGAAACTAAATCCGATCTTTAGATAACCGATTTCTGGCTACGCGGCACACAGCGACATCGAAGCCGGTTCACCAGACCCCATTTTGCCGGGGAGGGCGCGCTGGAAAGGAGTCTGGCTACGCGAGACTATGATAATCTATAATCTGCCTGTGCGGATAATGGGATGGTAGGCTAGGTTCACGGTCCGTTCATGTGCTAAATTTGTCACGAGAATGGATGCCGCCAATGCTTTGTTGTTTGTAAACAAACACGGGTGCTTCAATATAAACTTTTACATCCAAAGTGAGAACAAACAGAGAGTAGTTAATCTAGATATTGAAAGCGGTTTCATAAATAATACCCCTAATCTACCTGCCTATGATGTTGCTTTCTCGTTGCTGTAGATGGACTACATGTCACAGTCAGAGATGGACCAGTTGATTGTTATGCTCTTTTGAATAGCACGGTTACTATTAATTGCACATACGAAGACGACAGCACCAACTCTGTGGTTACGGGAATCTTTTGGAATATTACACTAGCTGGCGAAACGCTAAGCGTCCGTGGCGAGCAGCCTGTTCCTGGTTCTCAGCTTCTTCCCGGTTTTACAGTACGAACTGGCGCAACGTCAACTCAATCGTCTCTCACTATCGATCACGTATTTCTGAATTTGAATGCATCTCAACTACAATGCTTCTTCCTGAATTCTTCTCAAATTCTTCGTGGTAGTGATATAATTCAAGTTTTAGTTGGAAGTATGAAACGAAAATTGCTTTTAATGTTGAAATGTAAATTTCATTCACTGAACTGTAGGCGTTCCTAAAATATCTTGTGAGCCGCGCCTGTGCAAGTTTGTCGACGGTGGGAGAGCTGAGATTCCTTGCACGGTATCTGGAACTCCTATTCCATTCACTAAAATACAAACCTGGCCTAAATTGAATGCAAGTGGATCACTTTCATCTATCGATTCGTCTCGATATTCAATAGTTGAGGCAAACAGCTCGATGCCGATAGTGACAATTGATCCTTTCGATTGTATGCTTGCTGATGGAGATCTAGACAACTACTATATATCATCTGAAAATATATTGGGAATATCACAACCTTACTATTACAAAATTGGTGGAGTTTTATGTAACATCTTGTTATTATTTTAAGTTATATGTAAACATTTAGTATCCTGAGTTTTATTTTAGATAAGGAATTCTCACCCGATTGTCAAATCATTAATGATACTGTCCGTCTCGCCTGTTCATTTGGATTTCATAAATCTTCTGCGCAATTCAATTCTATTACTTGGAGCATTGAAAACAAAAACATTATAAACAAAACAACTACCATTGAGTTTTGTGGATGTCGGGTAACTTCTTTTGTAATTGTCAGCTTGCAAGATGTGAAAGCGGTAACATCATGTATTGCTTTAATTAACGACAAATGGGAAATTCACTATCCATGTCGACATTGTGGTTTGGTTTAGTTAAGTTTTTCTGTTTGATTGCATGGCAACTTGACTTGCTCTCTTACTTTTTAGTGTTTGAATCAAAACGTCCACCGGTGATATCAAAATGTGATAATACAGGTATGCGTGCTACATATATTTAACACACACACACACACACACACACACACACACACACACACACACACACACACACACACACACACACACACACACACACACACACACACACACAAACAAACAAACAAACACGCACACCATATTGCACGGTTCAACATTAATCGTTCCAGTTCCTCAGTTGGTCTTACAAGATTTGTAAGACTTAGATAACGTAATTGACAAAAATACCAGGTCTTGCAAGCCGCGATTCCTATAGCCATATCGATGATTTGTCGCAACAATCTAAAGGTAGCAGAGATCTTGCAAAATTTCAAAGTTCAACCATGTGGGTATCGACAGTAGTTACATGCAGAGTTTCAGTCTAGGCTTTAGAGGGCCTTGCATGTGGTATGATGTTTGTCGGTTTATCGTTCTCATGTTCAATCAGTGTCGTCATTTGTTGTGTCACAAAGACTGAAATATTGCAAGGCAATGACGTTGCAAGTTTTGTAAGTCGCCATGCATGAACGCATGAAGTGGCGGAGTTGTGTCAATGTGCTAAGTAAGCCGAATGGGTAGCGATCATGCAGTAGTAATTGTATATCTCTTATGACGCGATGATATTAACTTGCCTCTTATTAACTACTATTGTAATGTTGACGTTTTATTTGTTTTACGTGTTGATGTAGCACTCACAACAACATCTTCAATCTCTTGTTACTTCTGTGCCAATAGAAATAGAGAACTTTGTGACGCATATCAGACAGTTAAGAAATGTGTTGTTGGAGAAATATGTCGTCTACTAGTATACAAGATTCCGTATATAACTGGAAATCTTCGCACTCTTTTTCAAAGAGATTGTTTTCCCAAATTTCGTTGTTTGGAATATGATTATTGTAATAGATCAAGAGGTGGAACATGTCAGAGATGTTGTGACAGCAACCTTTGCAATAATGGAGGTCTGAAAGATTTTAATACAGGTAATTAACAAAGTCCGTAAAAATGTTTACAGTTGATGAACTTTCAATGTTTTGTGGGTTTTCTCTATATTGTTTCTAAATACGTAAAAACATTGAACTAGTAACTGAAGCTGTGCTTATACACACTCGTTTCCCATTCATATATAAGCCTTCTGATAGAAACTGTCTGTTCGTCTGTAAAACACCGTTTGAACAGAGGGTACACTATTTGACATAGTCTCGCGTAGCCAGACCTTTAAATGCCCCAATGTTTTTAACGGGTGGGTACAAATTACAGTGACACCTAAAATATAGGCACAGAATCGCATTCTTCAATGCTGGTTATCACCAACAAAGCCAAGTATTGTAGTCTAATAGTGAAATGACTACTGCACTATTCAGAAAGATTAGGAAGACCCGGCCGGTCGCTTTGAGGACAGCAGTAAAAACTTAGAAATAACTTTTGAAAAAATTACGGGAGAACAGCGAGGAGAAACATTGAAAGAAAGGATCAAACAACCGTACAGAAGGGTACGCCAGTGGCCGACACACGTGCACGATCTTGTAAAGCCCGGGAGCACTGCGTCATGTCGCGCATATAGACAAATGTCTCGCACGCGTTCTTCGCACCGAATTTATCACCTCGCCGAATCAGCGTCTGACGCCAAATGGAGTTTTGCCAGATGATATCAAAATTTAGTTTATGCTAGAAATTTGTGTTTAATATACATAAGTTATGCGACTGTAATAATCGACGTAATCTATCGTACAATCAATTTTGGTTGCTGAATAAAGATCGTAGATTATTACTGACTTGATGGTCCGCAGGTGTTACATGTAAGAATCTTTCCGAAGTACAACATGGCAGCATCGTTTTGCCCAAATCTGGAATAATGTACAGAGCAATAGCAAATGTCACCTGCAACGAAGGCTACATACTTCAGGGTCATCCAAATAGGATATGCCAAAGTAACCACAAGTGGAGTGGAAATGATTCACTGTGTTGACGTAAGAGTTTCTAAATTTCCTTCGCAGTCACAATATATAGTACAGTAAAACTGTTTTGTCTCACATCGTAAGTAATTACCAATTTGTTGGTTTGCAGCTGTTGTTTGCAAGAATCTTTCTGAAGTACAACATGGCAGCATCTCTTTGCCTGAATCTGGATTAATATATGGAGCAATAGCAAATATCACCTGCCACGAAGGCTACACACTTCAAGGTTCTTCAAGTAGAACATGCCAAAGTGACAAGAAATGGAGTGGAAATGATTCACTGTGTTTACGTAAGAGTTTCTAAATTTCCTTCGCAGTCACAATATATAGTACAGTAAAACTGTTTTTGTCTCACATCGTAAGTAATTACTATTTTGTTGGTCTGCAGCTGTTGTTTGCAAGAATCTTTCTGAAGTACAACATGGCAGCATCTCTTTGCCTGAATCTGGATTAATATATGGAGCAATAGCAAATATCACCTGCCACGAGGGCTACACACTTCAAGGTACTTCAAGTAGGACATGCCAAAGTGACAAGAAATGGAGTGGAAATGATTCACTGTGTTTGCGTAAGAGTTTCTAAATTTCTTTCGCAGTCACAATATATAGTACAGTAAAACTGTTTTGTCTCACATCGTAAGTAATTACCAATTTGTTGGTCTGCAGCTGTTGTTTGCAAGAATCTTTCTGAAGTACAACATGGCAACATCTCTTTGCCTGAATCTGGATTAATATATGGAGCAATAGCAAATATCACCTGCCACGAAGGCTACACACTTCAAGGTTCTTCAAGTAGAACATGCCAAAGTAACAAGAAATGGAGTGGAAATGATTCACTGTGTTTACGTAAGAGTTTCTAAATTTCCTTCGCAGTCACAATATATAGTACAGTAAAACTGTTTTTGTCTCACATCGTAATTAATTACCAATTTGTTGGTCTGCAGCTTTTCTTTGCAAGAATCTTTCTGAAGTACAACATGGCAACATCTCTTTGCCTGAATCTGGATTAATATATGGAGCAATAGCAAATATCACCTGCCACGAAGGCTACACACTTCAAGGTTCTTCAAGTAGAACATGCCAAAGTAACAAGAAATGGAGTGGAAATGATTCACTGTGTTTACGTAAGAGTTTCTAAATTTCCTTCGCAGTCACAATATATAGTACAGTAAAACTGTTTTGTCTCACATCGTAATTAATTACCAATTTGTTGGTCTGCAGCTTTTTTTTGCAAGAATCTTTCTGAAGTACAACATGGCAACATCTCTTTGCCTGAATCTGGATTAATATACGAGGCAGTAGCAAATATCACCTGCCACAAAGGTTATACACTTCATGGTCCTTCAAATAGAACATGCCAAAGCGATCAGAAATGGAGTGGACGTGATCCATTGTGTTTACGTAAGAGTTTGTCAATAGCAGTTGTATATATATATATATATATATATATATATATATATATATATATATATATATATATATATATATATACATATATATATATATTGAGAGCAATTATATACTTCTCACTAACTGATTTTTTGGTCTGCAGCTATTGTATGCAATAATCTTTCTGAAGTACCATTTGGCACCATGTCTTTACCTGCAAATGGATCGGATTTTGGATCGGTCGTCCATATCACGTGCCGCGACGGATATATCCTGCAAGGTTCAGATATGCGAATTTGTCAAGCAAATGGAGAGTGGAGCGGAACTCCGGCAATCTGTAAGTACTTTACCTTTAACGTCTTCAATTACGTTTCGTATATCACTGTGTGCAGGTTCATATTGCCATAATAATTATTCGTCACCACGTTTCATGCTTGTTACAGTAACAGTTGTGTTCCTGGCGCTGCTCGTTTCGTTATTCCTGTATATGCGAGCCGTTAGATGGCGTTTTAAGACCACCATTCGTTCTATTAGCGTGGACGTGCTGATAGCGATAACCGTAATCTCAATTATTCTCAGTTACGTCATTGCTGCCACTGATACTGTTTTCATTTGTGATATTCGAGTTGCTGACTTTTTCATAAACGTTTGCAATGGGTTATATTACTCAATCTTGATAGTGTGGTTGGCGTCACAAGTCAGCACAAACTCGACAAGCAAACGTTTCAGAATTAATGTTACCTGCTTTTTTGTCATATTTCAATTGATTCTTGCTGCATTGGCTCATTTTGCAAACATCGAAGAGAGACAGGAAGGGACGGGATCGTTGGTCATGTTTTGTTACAATGAACGAAGCAAGACTGCTGTTGTGTTTTCGTATGGTTACGGATTTTTCCTTATGTGTCTAAGTGTGGCGTTGCTTTGTCTCTTTATCTACCGCAATAGAAACTACTACAACAGAAAGGCAAAGATCGCCATGGCTTTCCTCGTATTTATCATGTTACCGGCATTAACTACAAATGGGGTAGCACTTTTGTACGTGTTGTGGCCAAACAAGGAAGAAGACTGTGAAATCTATGCAAATTTTTATGTGGTTTTGGCTCTATTTCCTGCCATAATTTCAGTTATTTGTTGTTGCTATGGTCATATGATATCAATTTATATAGCAGACAACCGCAGACAAACAGGTAAACATGCACTTGTCGTTTACTTTGATTGTGTTTTACTTTATTGTAACGTTTGTCTATTAATGCGTAGAGAGAGCAGATGATACTCTTATACAGGAAAACATACATCTTGCGCACAAAATCGTTTACTTTTTTCCTAAATTCCCAGATTTGAAATGTATGAAGAAAGATTTTAGATTGGACAAAAAATTAGAAAATGAAGTAAATGCTGTGGCCATTGATCCATGTCAGATAAAAATAGAGAAGATGTTGGGAAAAGGTAAACAACAGATTACAAATAACTGTTATCGACGGATTGAGTTTTACATTTGTTAGGTAACTTTGGTACTGTTTACAAAGCGGTTATGAACAGAGAGAGAGTTGTTGCTGTAAAAGCTCCTCAAGGTCATTCAAATGTACAGTAATGTTTGGCTGATTATGCTTGTCAAAATATGTTTTCGCGTGTGAATAAGCGTCCGTGTGCATGTTCGTTGCGATGTGCGCACATGTTCATGTTTTTAAAGACGTCAACCAATTATATCTTTAACAGACACTAATAATCACGAGGCAATAAATCAGTTCATTGAAGAAGGTCTGAAAATGAAAAATCTGAATCATCCCAACGTTATAAACTTGATAGGCATCTGCTGGCAACGAGACAATCTTGACGATTCACCACGCATTGCTCCACTTATCGTCTTGCCTTACATGGAACTTGGCGACTTAAAGAAATTTCTCAGAAACGTGCGCTTACAGGAAATGACACAAGTACTCACATGCTTACCTATGGTCATTAGTATGTATAATAGATAATTTGTATGTTTGTGTAGCAAAAGAGCGTGGAGGTCTCGTTGTTGCTAAAGTTTGTTCTACAGATAGCAAAGGGTATAGAGTACTTGGCCAGCAAATTTATTCTTCACCGAGATCTTGCTGCTAGAAACTGCATGTAAGTTTGTATTTGCAGAATAATAAGAAATTTGTTCTCATGTTGTTAGTTAGTTCTAAACTATCTACTACTGTAGGCTGGATTGGAATACAAATATACGAGTAGCAGATTTTGGACTGTCTCATATCCTGCCCGAAGGCAAAGACTATTACCGTACACAAAAGCAAATGGAGCTTCCTGTGAAGTGGATGGCTCCAGAAAGTTTATGTTATCGTCTCTTTACGACACAGTCAGATGTTGTAAGTAAATACAATTTTATAATACATATGAGTTGAAGGTGTTTGAATCTTTCCATTTGTCTAACTGTGCCAGTGGTCTTATGGTGTCACAATTTGGGAAGTGATGACGCTTGCACAAGTTCCATATTCAGAAATTGGTAACGAGAAGGTTCTCTCGTACATTTCAAACGGTGGAAGGATGTCACAGCCCAAGAACTGCCCACAGAAAATGTAATGAGTTTGTCGGTAGAGCATGTATAGAAAGGCCACACTGTCATTTCAGACAAACTACTCGTATTCGTATGTTACGAAACTTGGCAGACAAGCAAACATACAGAAATATAGGGCACTACCAAGAGTAGACAGATCATAACATATAGACAACAAAGTAAACAGACGCTGAAGACCCGATGGATGTAAACGTATGTTTGTAAATTGAGACAATTTGCCAACTTTGCAAAATAAGAATGATTTGAAATTGGACTGGTTAGGGACTTACAGAAACAAGAAGAAACTGACAGAGACAAGTACACCTTTGTTGTGCGATTACATACTCTTACACAAAGGTGTTTGTGCATGCGCAGACATATAGACGACCGACACAACAATGACGTCATTCTATGAAAGCAGAAATTCTTAGATTTCCAGTCAGCGACATCAATGTTGATACTTACAATAAATCTTTACTTACTAACATGAGCATTCGATCTTTGCAACAGCTACGACATCATGATCCAATGTTGGCAATTTGAAGCCAATCATCGCCCTTCATTCACAACGATTATGAGCGACATAGAAACATTTCTGAGTGCGTACAGAGGATACTTAGTTGTGGATGCTACGTTTCAGCAGCAGAACAGTGATATAGCTTTTTTCCAGCAACCAGATGTATCTTGTATAGCATCCACCAATGAGAGCATCGAAGTCGAGGAATGTGTTGAAACTTCTTTCCAGCAATCAGAAATGCCTCATTTTGAGGCAGCTGCTGATACAGGAACGGTTAATGGAAACAATGTCCAACCCCAAGTGGACAAATTCATTTCTTTGAAGCAACGAGATATGGATAATGTTGAAGCAGCTGACCATACAACAACAAAAAAGCAGAAGGCCATTGTCTAATACACTGCAGTGTGAAGCCAACAAGAGAAAAATTGATAAAGCCAAACTAATTTAGGTAGCTATAGTAGACCAATTGCAGCCACTTGCAAATGTTTGAGTAGAGAAATGGCATGCAGCAGTGATTAGAGATAGGGCGTTTGTTTGTAGCGAGATATCTTATGAACGTTGAATGTAATGAACTGCTGCATTTGATGACGGGGAGCAGCAGTGATATTGATGACAGATGACGGTATTTATTGTTTAACTCGGCTGTTAGATTATTGCTTGGATAGACATGCAGAACTAGTTAGAAATATACAGAAGCATTTATAGTTCTATTAATCAATTAAAATCTAGAATAGTAGGAGAGTAGAGCGATTGTTATTGAAGCATGAGTTGAGAATCTGATATTAATAAAAGAAATCTGTCTGTCTATCTGTCAGTTTGTCTGTCTGTCTGTCTGTCTGTTTATCTGTCTGTCTATCTGACTGTCGGTCCGTCCGTCTATATGCCTGTCTGTCTTTCTTTGTCTGTCTGTCTGTTGGTCTGTCTATCTGTCTATTTGTCTGTCTTTTTGTATGTATGTGTGTCTGTTCGTTTGTCTGTACTTTAGGAGTTTATTTCAAGTAATTTCAGGTAACGCATACAACTTTTGTTTTTTACTTATTAAGAAGTGTTGTAAATTATTTTTTTATCTTTCAGTGTTTCAAATACATATGCATTTATTTCACTAATTAAGTGACACCGTTTATAAGTGATTTTAGATTTATAACTAGGACAAATGGAAAAAACGGCGTTATTTATTAATACGCTATCAGTTCTAGCAAAATGAGAAAATTAGATGTTGTGGGCTATACGCTGCCGACCAGACGGTACCGCATACTAGAGCCAAAAGTATCGAATACGGGAGCTGCGGTACCGATTACGGGACTTTATCTACGTAACTACAAATCTGCGTTCTGACTACCTAACTGTGACGTAACGGTCTCAACGACTGTAAGTTTGCGTAGATACAAAGCGTGTGTTTACGTATGGCTTTACAGCGCCAGATCCAGGAATTTTTGAAAGAGGGGCTTACGTTTAGCAGTTATTTATAGCATTACTCATTTTCTCTTTTTCAATAAAATTATATGAAATTATTAAACCACGCCTATTGGAAATAAGGGGTTTGAACCCTCTTAAACCCCTCTGGATCCGGCTCTGCTTTAGCAGGCCCGGATCCAGGAATTTTTGAAAGATGTTGTATACCTGCATGGTAGCAGTTATTTATAGCATCACTAATCTTCTCTTTTATAATGAAATTATATAAAATTATTGAAACATGCATCTTGGAAATTAGGTTCTTAAATCCCTTGAACTTTCATCTAGATCCAGACCTGCTTTAGTATGAGTTAACTGTTGTTGTACATAGCAATTTGTGCGACGACAGGCCTACTGAAACCGGTGAAACAGGTCAAAACGCAAGATTTTGTACATTTTATTCTACCGTTCTATGCCCAAACGCAGGTTAAAAAATCGGACATATGCAGGTTGGAAGCACGACGCTTGAAACAGGTTTATTTATTTTGTTGTGTTATATTTGTAAATATATAATATGTTATATCATGGTCAATTAATTAAATTTGGGGAAAGCGGGACGGGGCGAGACGGGCTCGAATAGGAGAGACGTGATGCGCAATCTACAAACATCTTTGGTTACGAGCTAGTTAAAACAATATTCTAGAGTCTGTCCGTAATTTTGTTTTACAGCTTAGCATACAGTACATATATCACCAAAGATGACGATCCTACTGACTCGATCCATTGCAATTACATTTGTATTAAAACGGCTTTTAGTCAGAACTTTGAATCTATAGAAAGATGTAGTGAATTTAGTGCATCAAAGCGACGGCTCTGTTCATCAGAATAACCAGGTTTTTTGATAGTCTGTCTGTTCTCCATAAGTGTCAACATTGAAAATCATTAATATCTCTGCTGTTTTGTAGACTTTCGCGATGATCTCGGTATTGTTAGAAACCGCTAGGTCTGGCATTTCTGTTTATCAAACTATCTAAGTCCTTCCTACAAACGAAACGGAAAAATAATACTTTTGCATATCAAGACAAACGCGAACATGGAGCAATGGTTATTATCCAATTATCTTCTATGACCAACGGATCAGCAACTGAAACCATTTAATTAAGATAACTTGTGTAACATGGTCCAGCTCTCACTAACTTACTAACTTATTATCAAAGTTTATTTAGTGCTCTAATGAGCACACCTGGTGCGACCTCTACTTACTTCCGCTTCCGAGTTCACACTTATGGGGACTCTAGAGACAGTAGACATGTATCACGCTGTATAACTATGCAGACTCTTCTACAGATGATGTCTGTTGGTCTATTGTTCTCATGTCTGATCAGTGTCGTCGTCTATCGTGTTACAACGACTGAAGGTAAGGCGAGGCAAGGACGTTGGGTAGTGTCGCGTAGCCAGACCGTTTCTCTAAAAGTATTTAGGGAAACGGTCTGGCTACGCGAGACTAGACGTTGGGCATGTAGTGGTGGCGCCGTTGTTCTCAATGCGTTTTTACGTTATTTTCCGACAATTCTCGAATCGTTTGCCTTTCGAGCGTTGCTCGCAGTCCTTTTAATTAATTAACCATAGATATCATCATGCGAATGACATGTACAGCTAGAATGACTCTAGCAACTGTTGGACGATCTGTGTTTGTTTCTTGTCCTTAAGTTCTTTCTTGAAGATTTACAGTAAACCGTGTAGATGAGAAGCATCGCGCAATTGAAAGAAATGAGACACGAAAGATGGTTCAGACGTATGGCACGTGCTCCGGTCGTATTGCAAATGAGCATTACATAAAAATAATGGCGTAATGGTGAAATCAGTGCGGCCCTGTAGTTCGGATGCGGGCGGGTGATGTGAAACAGACATGCAACAAATAGGAGCCCTATAGTAGTCGTCTCACTGGAAGTAGCGAATTGACGGAAATACCAAGTTGACGTAAACGGCAATCTAAAAGCTTTGGAATGTGTAGCGTACGTTCACTGGTACATTGTAGCGCTCATGCAATCTCGTAGTTGGAGCTTGTCCGCCGGTCTAGGCGGAGTCACGCAAACGTTCCAATTTTGATTAACTTTTGAGTGTACCTCTAGGGTCATAGTGAACGGAGAGTAGCCTGCGACAAAGCGCCCAAGTGATTTACGGTTTGATGATACGACTGCCTGTCCTTTCTGAGCTTGCATAAATAAACAAGTGTTTAGTGTGACTCAGTCATCTGTATAAACAAGTTTTGGAATGCTTGTGTCTATTAGTAGTTTGACTGTTGAGATAACCCTAGGCGTTGTTGCGATTGGAGTACGTAAGCCTGTGCCTCGTTGTTGAGGCTAAATCGTCGAGTGTTCTAGGAACATACGCCTAGGTAAGTTTCCTGATTTGCAGTGCGTTTGGAGCACATTGCTAATTCTACTGTACAACAAAAGTACCCGGAACTGGAAATGGTTCAATTTCTCGTCGCTTAGGGTTCAGCCCTATTAGTGCTCCATTTCATTTCATTTAGTTCGTTTTCGGGACCACTCACGTTTGGTGTTTGGTGACTGTTTGTTGTTTCGGATGCGAAATTATTCATGCAAGTGTATGCACGAGTTATGTTTTAGTAACTACATAAATGAGAACGAGGTCGCTGCTATTTGCAGCTGACTAACATTTTATAGGATTAATTATGATGACATTCCCTTTCACAAAAAAGTTTTGGACGACGGACATGTAGTTGTTGCGTTGCTGTCTTTGCCTGCATACAGTACTATAGAGTGCTTGAGTGGCGGCCTTGTCGCTAGACGCAAATTCGCACCATTCACCAGCTTGACAATATCGATAAGAAGCAGCGTTGCAGTGCAGTGAAGAGAGTAATTGCATAGGTTTAGATGTACAAATTATTTTTGTAAACAGGCTCTCGATCGTTCCCTCAATATTTATAGTTAGTTATTCTAATATTTTACTGTTGTGCGTAATCTTGCATTGCTTGCTTTGCTAGATGACTTATCTTTAGTTTCGTTTGACCAATGACGAGGAATGGTTAATTCAACCTAATGTAATCAGGGATTTGGACCTGGCCCTAACTACGTGTGTTACGAGTGGAAACAAAGTTTTGGAACAACGCGTGACGTTGCTCTAGTAATGTTCTTTCCTATAACACGTGATATGCTACTTCAAGTTTACAAATACAGTGGTAATACTGAAGAATTTATTGGCGAAGCTACAAACTGCTTTCTATCTTCAGTATTTGCTATTGCAATTGCCAACTGTACTGGCTTTAGCGTAAGACTTGTGGGCGAGACGTACAAGGAAACCAAACTGTCAATCACAGTAGTTACTACCTTTTACTTCAGCACAAAAATGGTGTCTGAATCGCGTCTTGGTATGGTCATGTATTCAACTATTTATAAAACGATTTTATTGTTGACGTTGTTTGAAGATGATTGTCAGCCTTCATCATGTGGTAATTCTTTATGTTTTAGTCTTTCTAACATTCATACTATGGGTTATCGTTGCTACTGCAAGAAATGGTACAGAGGGTCGTTTGTTTCAGGTAATTAAATGGGTTTGTTTGTGCATTGTGTTGTTTGCTTTAGCTTATAGTTTGTGCATAGCATTTCACGATTCTACTAATGTTGTCGATCCCTGTAATTGTCTACCTCATAATTTTCTTGGAGAGATATGCTACTTGAGAGGACACCACAACGTGATTCAGTTGGATAGTCCAAAAACGGTTCTTCCGAGCAATGCAAGCACTGAACTCTCTTCGGTCAACAAAAGTAAGAGACTTCCTTAGAATTAGCTGTTGCTGCTGTACTTCTACTTGCACATACTCAAACGCAGCAATTAACATACTTAGTGTTTTCTGCATGTGTATGTGTACGCAGTGTCCAAATGTTGCAGGAACTCCGAGGCTGCGCTCCTGTTGTTTATGGGGACATAAGTGATACGATGCCCGTGTACCAACTCGATAGTCAATTCATTCTTTAGCAGCTGTACTTTGAATAGGAGGGCCGGTCATGTGACTTAGATATACGGATAGTTCACTTTTGTCTGCGTGTTCATGCTTACTGAGGTAATTAGTTTTCTTGTTTCTGTTGCCGCTTGTGTCTGTGTGCGCCTTGAGAGACACATGCACCGATCCGCGACGTGGCCTACAATCGTTTTTGTGCACGGAGAACTCATGCGGTTTGTAGAGACCAACAGGTGGGTGGTAGATTTCCACAACGTCGAAGTCACCGTCTGTGACGCTGGCGTTTCACAATATTGACGTTGACATCAGCGTCAGACGTTGACGTCGACTTGGACGTCGAGGTCAATGTTGTAACCAGCCTTCATCCGGAGGACAACAGAACAACAATTGTATTATAGCGAACGTTTGGACTGCACATGCTCAACTCAGGGCAACACTCCACCCTATTAATTGATTTATCTTTTTGTTTGATTACATGGCAGCTTGATATAATCTCGTTTTTGTTAGTGCGAACAACAGCAAGTCCGTCAGTGATATCAAGGTCTGTTTCAGGTATTCAGATAAATACATACATGCTGTACATACATTTGTTGTTACCTAGGTAAATATACATACATAGATATACATGCATAGATATACATACAGACGCCTGTCATTGCCCACCATTTTGCCTTTCATGAACTGCTTCGTCCGTTCAACATAAGTTGGCCAATCTATACCAACATATGATCGAACGCATGCATGCAGCGATGCTTGCTGCCGATGTACGCAGCCATGCGTCTTCGCCACGCCAGTTGTAGTAACGCATACGCGGATCGAGAGAGGTGTACTGAGGTAAAGACATTCACCACTTCAACGACTCGCTCACCGCAGTCGAAATCGTTTTTTGTGTTATTGAAGTGAATGTACCTTAATGTTTTGATGGATAGTTAGTTCGTTCAATTCTAAACTTCAATGTCTATAATTATCTGGTTTTGGGGAGTGGCCAATGATGCAACTGGCCCCTTCTTTCGAAAATTCTGTATCCGCGCCTGGTAACGTGAGAGTACACAGAGAACAACCGAACCGAACAACAATACACTAATTTTAAATAACGAACGTCTGAACTGCATGCACTGCAAGCCAGCGCTACACTACGCTACAATTGATATAGATTTATCTTTCTGTTCGAGTAGACATTGCAACTTGATGTAATTTCTTTTGTGTTAGTGCGTGCAACAACAAGTCGACCAGTAACATAAAGGCCTCATTCAGGTATGCATACATTAAAGATATTTAAAATTATGCAAATCACATGCACGCACGCACGCACGCACGCACGCACGCGTACGGGAAACACTGCGTCATTTAGAGTTGAGATGAAAGCAATTAATCAAGAAATAGATACGGGTTGGGTCTTGCTTTTTAACAATTTTCAAACTGCGTCACGCGCTTGCAAATCTACCAACAGTTTTTATGCATTGCAATCTTTTGCATTCAGATGACAAGAAGAATGTGGGAATAATTACTGGACCCGGTACACTGTTCTGTTTCAGTGCCGTCCTGTTAGTACTTGCTGTGTACTTTTCTATCGACGGAAACGATTGAAGTATGTATTCACGTATCGTTAATAAACACTTCACACTACTGTATTTCGTACGCTAATATGTTTAGTGCTGTAGAAGGTGAGAACTGTGATACAGTGGAAATAGAACTAGACAAACAAGAAGAAACGCATTGTGTCGACTACGAGGAAGTGTCTGCTCTTCATCCACTCCCCGACGTACTGACAACGAATCCAGGGTATAGAAAACATCCGTTGTCGACAATCCAGCGATCATTGTGACAATAAATACAAATCAAGGCGACCAACAGTAGAATGCAATTCCATTTAGTTAATTAGTTATTTATTAATTATTAGTGAAATTTATTTTATAGCAATCAAAGACAAAGATGACCGGCGGTTGCCGTCTAGCGCGCGTTAGCTAACACAATGTTGGTTTTACATGGGCCGTCTGTGTTTTGCGCACACATTACTGCACATCTGAGCATTTTTGCGAACACCTTTTTGTTGTTCGAGTTATTATATTTTAGATTTGACTGGTAGCTAGTGGCTAGTGCTCATCCGGTTGCTCCTGTTGCTGACCATGACTGTTAGACCTCATCTAAATTAATAGCGAAGCCGAAATAGTTGTCAGAAGCAAGGTTACGTCTTTGTATCGCTTGATTGATTTGAACGGATGGTGTGATGGAATATATAGACACACCAGTGTAAGAAATTGTTATTAATTAATTAATTAATTTTGTATGATGATATTGATCATATGGTATTGATATTTTTTTGTCATTGTAGTGTATGTACAGTATCACTCATTCTCATGTAATTAATTGATTGACCGATGTATCATGCACACACAGGTAAACGGTTCTATTTAATTTTATGCGGGGTTGTGCCTATATTGTTTATAAAATTTGTGTTTGATTGTGCTTGCCTACACATCACAGTTTGTTGTTATTGTTAGTCTATTATATATTATATTTATACCCGTTGCACTTACAATGCAAACTAAACAGAAAGAACAACAACAACAACGTAATAATATCGAACAAACACAATTAATTAACTAGCTAACATGAATTAATTAAAAAACTAAATGTACGGTCAATCTGCTAAAGGTATGTCAGTTAAAGTTTCTGGTCTCTTAGTCAAACGAGATTTCGAAAACCATCAGTAGGCCAGAGTTGTTGCAGACCGTTAATTAATTAAGTAATACACAAACAACACGAGACATGACTTCAAAGTGTGTTGTACACTTTATCATACATATGTCATTTAGTTTTGTCTAGTTGATATATCTTTGTTTGACATTCTTTGTGTAATTATGTACCAGCTGATGTGTGTCTGTTTCTACTATCATTAATTAATTCTTTGTGCTGTCTCTCCAATTTTTCAATTTTTGTGTTTTAGGCGCGTGTTCCGTGCGCGGAGAACGAGTTTCTAATCAACCTGTTTGGCTTCTTGCCTCATGAAATAACCTCTTTGATTCTTGGCAAAGTAGACATTGAAGGTTCTACTTGTCTCGGTATCATCAAGGCGATCTACACCATACACTTAGCAGCAGGCACGATATCTTCTGTATCATACACGTTCATACAAGGGCCGGTGCTGCCGTTAGTTGTATGAAGTGTGGTCTTTTGCGGATAACACAAGATGCTCTTTTGGTGAAAGTGGTATTGCGATTTGTTGACTTTGTAGTTTTCTGTGTGATTCTTTGTTTACTGGTTTGTTTTGGTCCGTGTAATCAATTTACAAGATAGGTTGATACCAATTGGTATAGAATGTATAGTTTGTCAGTTGCGTGAGATTTGGCTTTGTATTTGGGATCGTCTGTTTTTATATTTATCTTTATTGTTACACAATATTATGCAAACACAGTTATCTTATGCAAAAATGTGTTGCGAGCTGACAAAGACAGTTGAAGTCATGAGACGTTCACAAGAATCAGTGGTAGTTGTTTTGTTTATAATGTTGGTGTCGTCAATGGTCGAAACAATGTTTGCAGTAGGAGATAGACGAAATGGAAATGAACAAGTGAGACGTACTCTATCATTAATAACTTCACAATCTGATGAATAATTATTATCTAAAAGACAGAGGACACTACAAGTTGCACATGACTCACAATACTCACTAGATGTTGTAATATTTACCAGACATTCTAGTTGTAATGTTCCAATAATAAGGTTGTGATATTCCCAATATATTGTCAGATGATATACTGTAGTTATCACCATCACAGTTGAGAGGACTTATTGTCAGAACAGGCATTGAGCTGTCTGCACCAACTATTGAAAAGTGATCCGATTCAACAGGTGAATGTAATCCATTTCTGTTCATTTTAATCCAGTTTTCTATTTTGGTGAATGGTGGGAGAGTTCCGGATACCTCACAAGGAATCTCAGCTGTGGTATTGGTAAGAAAGCTGCAGAAGGGTTGTTTACAAGATATGGTGGGAACGCCTACAGTCAAGTGAGAGCAAGAGACAACAGAAACAATGACATTTCAAAATGACACAGGTGAATCTTCTTTCACCATACTTCCAAACAGAATTTGAATCATATGGCTACCATCTACTACTAGAGCTCCACCAGCAAAACAAAAATACACTGTAGTCGAGATGCGTTTTGAGATACTTGATTGATACTCATAGTGAGCGAAGATTGTTTTGCCGTAAAGTCTGATTGCACAGTAAAACCAGGAGTAGGCTGTAAGCCAGGCACAGTAAATCTAGATGTTCAGCGGAAACTGAAAGCAGTAAAAAGGCATTGTCTGTCATCAAGGAGTTAGCAAGTTAAAACTGGCAAGAATTTGGTGGTAATAGCCACAATTGGCTTTGACATGGTGAGACGTCCCCATTGCATACAGTACAGTTAAATGGATAAAGTAGACTAGTAGATTGATTGAGCAGGGCATTGACATTCCTGAGGTTCACATGGTAGTGAATTTTAGGATTACCATCTAATATTGAAGAGTGGTTTCAAGTGGGTTGTTGCACTTCTCATGTGGTAACATTTGCAATCATTGCTCTGGTGCAGATGATAGGAAGAGCAGGAAGAGATGGCAACAAGTCAACTGCAGCCATTGTGTTCCATCCCAACAAACTTAGAAACAAGACCAACCACCAGTGTGAAACCACATGGACCTATCTATACAAACGTGACAGCTAGCGCACGCGGTGTAGCAACTTAGCGCGGAAGACGGCGGGCACGAGTCTACTCTAATGCATGGTGTACTTTGCTTCGTGTTTTTCAGTAAAATTTTCGTATCGGTTGAACCAGAATTATGTAACATGGATGAATGAATAAATGGACGAATGGATAATACATACATTATCATCTTGTAATAAAATCCAGAAATGCCACTAGTACATACTACCATATATACTGTACATATTATATACTTGCGTTTACATGTATTTTGGTTACAATTATAAAAAAGTTTTTAAAAGTATGATAGGCTTATCTTTGTAAGGAAATTTCGTTGTGTACAACTAATTTGATATCTGCACTCTACTTTGCAATTGGAGATTAAATTTAACGAACCATTTTTTGACGTTATTGAAAGTAGATTTCGTTTGAACCGTGCACATGTACCAAGTGGTGTAGCCAAGGGTTTCTAGGGGGTTCATTTCGCGCCAATATTTATGGACGTGTTTGATCATCTATTTTTGTTTAGTCAAGTAGAATGGTCACATTTACATAATTATACAGTACCGAGATGATACATTGCTAATAAATTAATTAACTAGTAAATCTGCGTACATGTAAGTCAAAGACGCCGCAAGACAAGAATTACACCGTTCTGCTTGTCTGCATCACTATATGTACATCCTAGTACGCGAATCAATCTACTAAATGCATCAATTAATTGTAGTTGTGCAAAGACGACATGTACACATGATGGTCGTGTAGAAATTGATTAATATAATTATCAAAGACTTCAGCTAAAGTTTTGTTGGAAAGCTTAGAGTTTTCTGTATTCAATTCTTATCACGTGACGTGATCTCTGCACGTTGTATTACTAGCGCACTTCATATTGCAATTGTACTAGACTTTGACATTAGAGCAGAAGACCAAAGTCAGTGCTGAATTCTTGACTCAATGAGTAATGCACATCGCCTGCTAAATGGTTACTCTCAGTAGTCGCAGCAAACACAAGTTGAGAAATAATTGAAGAACGTAGTGGAAGAACACCACGGTGTTCAATTTCAACTTATAAAAGACACAATTAGACAAAAACAACTCCGACTGTCCAACGAGTCGACGTAAAAGGGCGACGTCAGCGCAAATAATTTTCCTCCCTCACCAGCTGCATTACTCCCAAACGCAAAATACCATAACTATGTTGTACAAGATTGTAATGTTTGGCTACCCAAATCTAGAAAACTTATCGTTTAGCTATAAATTAATTAAAGGTATTATATGCATGGGTTGCAAAGGTAGAACGATTGAAAAACGCTGAAACAATCGATTAATTAAAAAAGGTCGTGTCCCCATCTACTACTGCAGCTATAAACATGTTTAGAAGTCGTTTAGGTCTAAACAGAGTAACAATAGAAAAGGGTACCCTTCAGTGGCTTGTCAAAACATGGAAGTCTTGTCATTCACTTTAGTGAGTAAGTTTCAACCTAACCAATTTCGTAATTAATTAACTATAAGAAAATGTAGATTTTGGCATAATTGCATTCTGATGTCTGTTTCCTAGTTCTGATCGGTTACTACACCATACGGTGGATTGTCGATCACCAATGTTTCTTCATACAGTAGACTCCTTTGTCCAGCGTCGTGCTGTACTGTACGTAACAGTATGTAACTTGAAGGCAGGCGTTGGTGGCCTTGGATACCCAGTTGTTGAAGTGCTCGCGCCACAAGATCGATCAACTCCTGCTCAACTGCTATTTATGATGTAAGAAATATTTTTGTTTTGTTTTGTCTATCAGTTGTCGCATATTCGTTATGCGAGAATTTATCACTAACGTATTGATTCATCATTCGTGATGAGATGGACTGCTTTGTTTCATTCGTTGTGCAGAAAGGACGTCAATCTGTAGAGTACTCAGTAGTGATCTGGTATAGATGGAGGAGACACTATTGATTAGGCAATGCACGAAGCGGTACCGCTCAACGGCATATCGTGATAAATTTTATTGTTACAATATGATTACGGGTACAGTCGGAGTCTGCACGGTCAGCACTGTGTTGGAAGATGGCAGCGACGTCGCCAGAATTTCATGGTTGGGGGCCTGGCTACCAGTTGACATCAAAACTATTAATGTAGACCGACTACATAGAAATCGGCTATACATGGGATTGATTCGGACTATTGCCTATTGTACGATGATGATGCCTTCATGTATAGTCTACATGTGTAATCTACTGTAGTAAGTATCACTGTCTAGGATGTCTCTGCTAATCAGGGAGCACACGTCAACGCAATATAGCCATGCATCCGGACGTAAAAATCGTAGCAACGGGCTAAACCAGTTACCCTCCATGCAGGAGTATGATTAAAATTTTTCAAAGAAAAGAGGAAAGTATGGATTTAGTTTATTCATATTTGTATACCAGAGACCAACGTACCAAAGCCCAATGTACACCAGAGCCCATGTAGGGCTTTACCAGAGCCAAAGATACCACACTGCAACGCATACACATTCTCTATTCAGACGAGGCACGTGATAAAACATTATTCCGAGGAGAGGCTCTGTGCTCAAGCTGTGATTTCTGAGAGGAAAACTTCAAAGAGGGTTGATGAGTGATGTCATCCATACCCCTGCATAGCTGGAGTGTAACTGCAGAGAATTGCCCAATGTATACGGCGATGCACGGACCTAACCACTCACCAAGTACGAAAATCTCTTACAAAACAACGCTTAGCTACTTTTCCAGTGTTGGTGCACGAAATAGCCAGGATATCACTTTATACATTTTTTTCTTTCCAAGCATATCAGCCCACCTTCCCACAATACTGTCAGACTAAGAAGACTAAGACCGTTTCGATGAACTAAACACACCCAGAATTGCGGTGAGCGCGCCTTCATCTGGAAACGCCAGTGCAACTGCTCACAAGATCGTCAACCAAATTCGCACAGTCGACAAGGAAAGAGAGCACAGTATACAGATACCTCAAGTACACACATCTACGATACTTGCCCATATCACACGCGCGCGCTCGCACACACACACACACACACACACACACACACACACACACACACACACACACACACACGCCTTGGTCCCATTTTAGTTTCAGCAGTTTTCCAGCAATCACGGTCACCTCCACTGAAGTACGCGTACAAACAAATCAACACCAAACTTAAAGGCCTTGCGATTTCAACAGAAAGCTATAATAATCTCATGAAATAACGGCTGTGGTAATAAATACACTAATCCCAGCCTTTCTACCAATTTGAGAGTCAGCTGCACACACGGAGAATGACACGCAACGAGTTCAATCCATCAAAGCAGTAGCAAACACAACATTGCAACAATTATTTTTCTGCTCACTGCAGATGTCACCTCATAATCCCCTTAACCACGGGCCCACACTGACTCCTACAAATAGAGATGCTCATAATGGAACGTGGCACAAGACAACATGCCATTAATTGACGGACATCTAAAGAGCGTACAAAACGGCAGATAAGCAATGACCATCG
Organism: Corticium candelabrum; assembly: GCF_963422355.1. Classification (NCBI taxonomy): domain Eukaryota; kingdom Metazoa; phylum Porifera; class Homoscleromorpha; order Homosclerophorida; family Plakinidae; genus Corticium; species Corticium candelabrum. Next base: position 5,808,258 of record NC_085087.1, on the reverse strand, counting down.
TCATTATCAAATGGACAAGAGAGGCTGTGGTTGACAATATCTTAACAACACTGCCATCTATTCTAGCGGATATGTACACCAATATGGTACACATATGGATCTTGTTTATACGATTCGTGTTATCGAACTACTCCCAGTTACTCACATTTGCACACCTATTTCAGGGGTAAACGTGTGGCGTGATCTTCAATCTGTACGTAATCTCGCCTTTGATGTCTATCGGTTCCTGATAGGAATAAGATACCTTGGACAGTACTCATAAGCTCAAGTTCCTCCAACTGTTGCCAGTGTTGATCAAATCCACCAGCACATGATCGCTCTCAAAGAGTATACAGTGAGCTGTCAGTGACGAATAAAAATGATTTCAGTTGTTCTTCTCTCAGTTCTCTGTTTGGAAATCATAGCCAATGCATATCCAGCTTATGCTGATTTGTCAAATGCCAGTACTCAACATCAGAATTCTTCCACAAGAACATCGTGCAATCTTTCATCTACATTCCAAGTGTTCCACCATGGTAACTGTTCGGTTCCAGTTCCTCTAAGCCACTGCTCGGGTCAATGCCACAGCAAGACACGAGCCTATAGATCGACGAAAGATTGCACAATCAACGTATACTTGAAATCGAATTGCCAATGCTGCCTCGCTTCAAAACATCGCACAATATCTGTGAGAAAGTACGTCCACTGTCCCGAGGACACATTTATTCTTCACGTACAGGAACCACTAACGTGTGAGTGCGTCACCTGCTTCTAGTCGTAACCTCTTTAGAGATTGAGAACAAGTTAGAAAGTTTGCTTTTTACGTTAGAAACAAGTAGATTGAGCATATGCTAGATATGTTACTCAACTGACTGTGTGTAAGTAGCATGTCAATACAATAGCAATATTGACACAACCTGTTGTAAGACTAAACCTCAACCTCGAGTTTTGCCATGTCTATGCACATCCATTTTGTACAACAGAAGCAATAATTAATAATGACTACAAAATACTTCTGACCTATATTGCTGTCACAGTATGAGAAAGATCATCAATCTCATTTGTAAACATGTAAATTGTATAACGTTCTTTAGCTAATTAATGCCTCATATCAGTTGTTGTCTTCACGACTAACTACACAATAGTGTGATTGCCCAATTAGTATCACTTATTATTAATCTATTAATAGTATTTGTCGTAATCGTATATCTAAGAGATTCAACAAACTGTCAGTCAACCTTGATAAGCATGGCCACAAGCTCCATCAGTGCATCTAATATGATTACCACAAGTTTGTAAACTCACTAGGCTATCTCCAGTTGTTGAGCTGCTTGTACCTACATGCAGCTGTGAATCAATAATTTAGGATTCTTAGGGTTCCGGATACCTGCTAACATGCGTACTGGGTTCATTGTCACATTATCGTATTATGTTATGAATGCGGTGATGGAGTGTAGGTGCACGCGTTCTTGAACATGCATAGCTAGTCTAGTCGTTTTCAATAGAAGGAGCACCTAGTTTTGAAGTGTTCATTGCGTGACTATGGAAGCCGACTCTCACGTATTTGGATACAAAGAACAAGTTTCGGAATGTATTTCACATGGTGCGACAAAGTTGGAAGCTGTGTTGTATGACTGTGATTGTAGTAATAAATGTACTAATTAATTAATTATTAATTAATTAATTAATCAGTGACTGTGTTGACTGTCTAAGCTAAATATATTGAATTTATTAGCTAGTTAACAATTGATTGCTATGTAGTTGTTGAACTTTCCTTTAGAGATTTGTAGATAGTTAGGTATCCCATATGCATGTGCTGTATAACCGGTTATTTCTGCAATCGTGATATTCCTTTGAATTCTGCGAAGAAATCAGATTCATGGAGTGCACAAATTGAATTTGCAAATATTTATGCTTATCTTCGAGTCCCAGGAGTCATGTTGCGACACATGTACATGCATGTGTACATGTGTGTACCAGTAACTGTCTTCCTGGTTAGAATGCAGAAATTTAATTCGCAGCTAAAACTTTTGTCTAGATTCTCAAATTGCAGTAATAACCGGTTATATGGTATATAGTTAGGTAGGTAGGCAGGTGCGTACATAGGTAGGTAGATTATCATTTTAGTTCTTATGTCACTGTGGTTTGAAGAGAGCAAAAAGATACAGGTAAAATAGCATTACATGATTCTGTCATCTGTTCTGCAAGATCTTGCTCTTACTATATAGTCAAACAACACTGCATAGCTTGCACATAATACACACACGTGTCTAATTTTACATAGCAACGGTTGCCTCTTTAGCCAGTTTATCTTATTTGCTAGTCTTGTGACAGCTTCGGCAAAACCACCACTTTAATTTCGGTCTTTCTGTAAGACCAACACAATTCATGTGGGACCACAAGAGGCAATGGTCACACAAAATTGATGCTTCCTCATCCATGATGTGAAAGCAAACTTGCAAACATAACTGCAATGTTTACGTTTCTGCTTGACAACATCTGTACGTAGTAGCCAGGCATCATCGGTGAAAAACTTTCGAATTATGTGCAAGTCAACATTGTCATCAAGGACTGCATTAGAGATGTTTTCTTGCTGAACTTTGATGTCTGATTCATCGATCAGCGTCTGGAGATTTTGTAGTGCAGTAGCTGCTATATTGTCATCAACAACCCATGCCAACATGACTGCAAAGTATGCAAAAGCACCTCGTGAACAAGGCCTTAATTATAAGCAAGTAAATGGACATGTGAATACCTCTTTCTTTCAATGATGTGTGTAACCTAATGAATGGTTGTACTTTCCTGACTTTGCTTTCTTCTTAGCCGATAAACCAATCACAGTCAATTCATGGTCTTTGGATGGCCACGTTTTCGAAGAATAGGAGGCATTAATATACCTAGAAACAGTATCATTTGATTTCCTTTCATCCTTAGCAGTGATATTACAGTATTTCAGTAATTATGTGCATCAGGGGTATGTGCAGAATAGTCACTCAGTAACATTGTTACAGTGAGTAAGGGTATTTGTTCTGTGAGTACTGTACATTGTTTAAGGAACAGTATGATGAAATTGATTGCATTGCCAAATTCAACAGTAGGGTGAAGGCAACCAGGAATATAATATTCTCCTTGGACATCTAATTATGCAGGCAAAGCTAGCAGGTATCCCAGGTTTTGAGCCCTTTTTTCATAACTCAAGCATGCAAGTTTCACTGATACTGAAACCTCCACACTAGCAATGCTTAATTTACAAGTCAAGTCGCATTGCACATACCCCACCAAAATTAATCATCTTTTTTAACATGTCATTTAATTCTGTTTTTTTTATTAAAGAGTTACTCTGTAGGTAGTTCCATATACAGTCTATTGATATGCTGATTGTTGTGCCTAAAAATTTAGTATAGAACTAGCTGGCACGGTGCTTGCATTTAGTTGCTTGTGAAACTGTTAGGTACAGAGTCTACTATCAGATATGCTAATCACTTAATTTAAATGAGGTTGTAAGTAAGTAGAGTATTCATATCAGTGCAATTAATGCCTCTGGTTAAAACTCACTTTGGAGATTTTGCAAATTTCGTTTGTCATAGTTAGAGGTAGTTGCTTCGGATGAGAGAGTTTCTGATGGATGAGAGAGTGGTTGTGATTCACTAACTGTAACACTTCTTGGGTCTGTCAATATATAGAAAACTATTCATCAGCGGACACAATGTATTAAACAGCATGAATGTTACTTAGCATTCAACAATAAGAGAAGTGTTTTGAGAACTTACTCTGAACAATGATATTTTCAGTAGGTGCACATACTGCTTTATTCTTTGCAAAGTTTGTTTTGTCTGATTTTAGTGAATGATCATCTGCTGTAACACACATAATTGTATGGAACAAATTAGCCTAATTTTTCTTACAATAATGTGGTTTGTTGTCTGTGTCAAGAGAGTTAATATGTTAATGCATACATGTAGGTATGTGTGCAGTATGTATGTCTGCACAGTATACAAGTATGCATGCGTGTAAAGGGTATATATGTTGTGTGTGTGGTGGGTGCGTGTGCGTGTGTGTGTGTTTGTGTGTGTGTGTGTGTGTGTGTGTGTGTGTGTGTGTGTGTGTGTGTGTGTGTGTGTGTGTGTGTGTGTGTGTGTGTGTGTGTGTGTGTGTGTGTGTGTGTGTGTGTGTGGTGTGTGTGTGTTCATGCATGTATGTGCCATATTTCCTCAAATATTAACACGTGGCTTGCTATTATTTCAACCTAATTAGCTCCATGGGTGACTATTCAAGCACAGGTTTACTATTTTTCAACATTTGGTATTATGCCTTTTCCACTCATTCCTTTTCATTTTTAAGTAGATTCATTCGAATTTCTTTTTATCCACTGACGAAGGTTCTGTTTGTCGAATTTGTATTTTGTGCCACACATTGTTCAGAGATGATGCTCTACCTTCCTTCACAATATTCAATTTTTCAGATCTCTTTTTCTCTTCGTGGACAGTTCTTTGCAAATGAAAAACTAAACAATGAGTGTGAACAATGTCGGATACCAGTCTTCGGCTCCAAGGCATGGGTTACTGTTCAAACATGGGTTACTATCATTTCAAACTGATCAGATCCTTCAGTTATATTCGAGTACAGTTTATTATTCAAGGAAATATGGTATGTATGTATCGGCTATTGTGTAATTAGCATGCTATATGGCTTTCTAAAGCATGAGGGGCATGGTTATCAAGGTCTAAAACCCTGCTGCTACTAAAAGCCATATAGCATGCTAATCATGTAATAAGTAATTTATACCATGGTTATGTGATGTGTATATGATAAGTGAGAGTGCAATATTAACCGAAACTTCTTGCACACTTGCCGTACAATATTTCATATACTCCATCTAAATAAGCACTTGTGACTGGTCGCACGTCTTGTGACCATGGTATAAGTGTATACGTATGCATGCATGCATGTATGTATAAATGTATGTATGTCTTCGTGTATAAGACACTGTTGATTCAGACGCAAAGAAACAGAATCATTTTATAAGTTTTGGGCATCCAAGATACTGTGTTATTAGATGCTACATCCTTTCAAATTCTGACTGACCCTCGATATATCCTCGCTACACAGAGCAACATACGCGAGTAAGATATTGCTACGTCATCATTTCAAAATGGCGACTGCCATAAGGTTACGCCCCCATGTTCGAAGCTCAATTTCTCCGTTCAGAAAGAGTTGTATTAAGAAAGAAAGGTACCAATAGAGTCAGGGCACTTAGTACTATCATGAGAACGTTACTTGTAATTTCGTGGGAGTTCCCCTTTAATTGTTTTATGTCACGTGATACACTAAATTAATCACATGTTACATTAAATTCGTCATTAATCCAGTCTCAATTCGGATGTTTGTAATTAATGACTAAAGTAAGAGGAAGTTTGAAATGAATGTTCACTTGCAATTACTTTTTGAGCAACTGATGGTTACACTAAATATAAAATTATTAATTAAATTAAATTAAATGAAATGAAATTAAGTACTAAGTATTATTATATGTGCGAGAATACATTTTAGAATAGATGTGTTAGCTAATTAACTATAGGCAGTAAGCTCTTTGAAAATTTTGCGAAAGTTGGAATACTTCCCAAATGTTTTTCCCGGATTCGCTTTCGGTGCGTTGACATTTGCAGAATACATGTCTTTTACTTTACAAGACTAGAGTCTAGCTAGAGACGTAAAAAACACGAGATGTCAAATTCACATACAGCTTTAATTAACTACATTTGATGCTGGACGGCTAAGCCAAGCCATCGCTCTAATGCTGAATTTCACCACGACGGACACAACAACGCGCTTTTTGTTTTCGTAAGTTTCCACTGATTTCTAGAAAACCCGCCCCCAAAAAATTCCAACTGCCAGTCACCAGAAACACACCCTCTGACATTTTAGTATTTGATGTTTGATTTAACCATAGCTCGTCTCCACCGTTCTCAATCGAGTTGGGAATCTGTAAAGGTTAGGAAGAACATACGGGAACTCTTATTGAAATTACCGCTCTCACGATGGCTGTCCATGTCTTACTTGTCGTCTTGTCACTAGGTTTGACGTTCTTGAAATGTTCTGAAAGCAAGAGTCGTAGATGCGGTAGGTACTAATGGGAAACTACAACGATCAACAGGCAGCTTTAGGTTCTTAGAGTCTATGTCTGATTCTAGATGACCTTCGGCCACCCAGTGTGAGTACTGAACAGGTGGATTGTTACGCTCTCGTAAATAGCAGCGTTACCATGAATTGCACATACAGTGGCAATAACGCCAAAGACTTAGGCGGACCTTATTGGGAGATACGGAGTTCTACAGGTGCACTTGTATCGGTGGTGTCAGAAAGGAACCCTCTTGTTGGTTTCTCACTTTCCTCTACGTTAAACTTCTCATCACTCACTATCAACCAAGTGTCTGAAACTTTGAATGCGTCTACAATACAATGCATTTTTGCTATTTTGTTTGCTTCAGCAGAAGCTGGCAGCGGCAAGATTCAAGTTCTAGTTGAAGGTACATGAAAAATATCAAGCCTATATTCTCTCGTGTTTATTCTTCGGTAGCAATTAGAGTCACTTGATTGTAGGTCTTCCTACCATCTCTTGTCAGCCACATTTATGCACCTCTGTGAGTAATTCGAAAGCTGAAATTCCTTGTAAAGTATCTGGAATTCCCATACCATCCACTAACATATACAACTGGCTTAAGCTGAATAGTGATGGAACAAGTTCATTTGTTGATTCATCTCGATTTTCCATACTTCATTCAGACAGCTTGATGCCTATTCTAACAATTGATCTTGTCAATTGTACACTTGATGCTGGCAATAATTACAGAATATCATCTGAAAATATACTGGGAACGTCACAACCTTATCATTGGAATGATGCTCATGTGCTTGGTACATATATTCAACATCTGTTTTGATGTTCTCAGATATTTGACTTGTGGTATGCTGTGCATCTAGATGACGACGACTTATCAGATTGTCAAGTTATTGACAATACAACACGCTTGACTTGTTCCTTTTCACTTGCTAGATTTTCTGCAGCAAACATTGTGTGGAACATCTCCAGCAACAACATTATTTACGAGGCATCCAACACCAGTATTTGTGAATGTCGGATAACTTCTACTGTCATTGTCAGCTTGCAACATGTGTCTGCATCAACATCATGTACTGCTTTCTATAACAACAAAATGATGACTCAATATCCATTCAAACGTTGTGGTTTGTTCTGAATTTTTTGATGCAATTACATGGCAACATGGTTGACTCTTCTTTTTGTTAGAATCTATACCAAGTCCACCAGTGACATCAATTCCTGCTTCAGGTATGAACATTGACTGTTTTGTTTAGTGTGTAGCAGCAATGCTTATTGAAAAATGACATACCTATAGTGCCAGTAATGGCACTCCTCAATCAGGTTTTTGTGGAGTACGCAGCAATAACATTAAACCTTGACACTAAAACCCTAACCCTAATCCTAATCTGTCAACTCTGTAAGGTTTGAGAGTTGAGTGCCATTGTTGCCACTGCAGCTACTTATTTGTATAAGGCAGGTTGCAGCTGCTATTTACTATGGCTGTTGCTACTAATGTTTAATCCATTGTATGTTGAAGTAGTGATTTTTGTCTTACTCAATTTCTTTCTTGTGTTGGTGTTGTTGTAGTCACTAGCTTACCCATAACTTCACAAGATTCGAAGTCAACAACAAGTGGTACAGCAAATGTTATAGGCAAACTTTTGTACACTTTACAATGTCAGTACATTGTACTACCAGTTTTTGTCGTGACACAATGGCTACAACACGAGAGCCTTTCTGTCCCAGTATTACTGACTTGTGTTTGTAGGTGGCAGCACTACTAACGTAACAACATCAACAAAAGAAACCTCAAAAGACGATCAATCAGGTACAGTCATCATACTGCAGTTGTATTTCATATGCCATATTCTCTCTCTTATGTAGTGTGGCTAATACCAGTCATCGTAGTGGTAGTTGTTGCTCTGATTATTATCATCGCAGTTTTTGCATTTATTATTTGGAAAAAATCCAAGGAAAACAGTAAGTCTAACACAACGAAAATGAATGAACATGAACAGAAACACGATGTTGCAACGTACGAGACAGTTTTCGACTCTGGTCGTCAGCCCGACGTACTAACAAGGAGCCCACTGTACGAAGAAACATCGGTGGTCGACAATCCATCATACGGTGTCGTATCCGATCAGAACTAAAAGTATTAAATTTACGTTTTGTGATAGTTAAGTGATTGTCTAGTTAATTAATTGACTGTTGGACGACAATACTTTGTGTTTTCTACAGGCCATTGAAGGGCTATGTTTTCTATCTATTTGTACATGGTAGATTGTTGAAGCGTTTTCCAGCTACATACTTAACTCTTGGCAACTCATTCATAACGCATTAGCAATACAACTAAATTACATTAATTTGGGACAGGCTGAGCTAGTTGTCTTATGTAATTGTCACTTGTAGCTACTAGAGCTACAACACAACAGTTCATGTTTCCATGTTTTTTAAGTTTGTTTCTGCGTTTGCTCGAGATCGAAGAAGCGGTTTCCTTTCAGCCGAGAAAGAAAGAAACAACAGCGTTCTGAAGCGGCTCAAAAACTATATATGAGGTTTTCAATGGGTTCTGACCGTCTATACTATATGGCCTTCATTATTCAATCTTTTTAGATTTTATACAAGATTGTCTCTCACTTGCTCATGTACGCCCCGCCCCCGTCATTTATTAATAAATTTTAAATTATTTTAAATGTTTTTAGTATTTTGCAAATGTGAATTCTGTGTGCATGCTTGTATTAAAGTGAATAGGTTTTTGTGTTGTGCTAGAGGGTTATAGAACAAGACAAATTTACAAAACAACAATAACCCATCAGTTGTAACAGATTAGTTGTCGTAGGTCATCGAATACACCGCTGACTAGACGCTGTACCGTATACGGGAATTAATAATACCGAATACAGGACCTGCGGTACCAATTACGGGACTTTTTAGACGCGAAACTTGGAACGACAATATAGATGTCAGTAAAGCAAACTAAAACGACTTGCCGTGTTCTTTTATCTCACGTTTCTTATACCTGCATGTGTACAACTAAATTCTAGACATCGAGTTGTTGGACAGTTTGCGTTGTCTTTGTATAATTGTGTAAATTTGTAGGTCGCAACTGAACACTGTGGTGTTTTTCCATAGAACACGTACCACGTTGTTTAGTTTGTTTCCCGTTGTATCTGCTTCGATTTTTTAGAGGAAGCGTTTATTATGAGGCGATGTGCATTACTCAAGAATTCAGCACTGACTTAATTAAAGTAAAAGGTTTTTGTGCTGTGGTCTAGACGGTTATAGAACAAGACGAATTTACAAAACAGCAATAACCCATCAGTTAAAACAGATCAGGAACAGTTTAGTTGTCGTGGGTCATCGAGTACACCGCTGACGAGACGTGGTACCGTCTACGGGAATTAATAATACCGAATGCGGGACCTGCGATATCAATGACGGGACTTTTTGTTAGATTAGACTGTAAAAGCGATAGACAAGAACATGCAAATTCTACAGCTATAGCGTTGGATAAAATTGGAAGTCTGACCGAAACGTAGCTCTATGTGTACAAAGACATCTAGCTAGCTGTACTATATGAATTAGCAATTTTTGAGTAACTTAGTTAGAAGTTACAAGCGATTCATGCCTTATGTACCATTGTGGGTAGGAACAGTAATAGATCAATCTAGAAGATAGCAAAGTGTTAGCCAATTTGATCTTAATTAATTAATTAATTAACTCTACTCCAGATAGAAGCTACTCCCTATGTATATTGCTTCGTAGCTTCTATTTGAATCAATGGCTAACAAAGGTTCACGTTTTCGTTAGTAATCAAACTTAATACGGTAGAACTAATATACCAATAGCAATTATTAAATGTACGTACGGGATATTTGATAGATGGTGTGCTTTGCAGACGTCACGCCACATTTGCGTGACTCGTAGGGCACAAAGAGCTACAGTCTGTGCTGATGAATGAGACTATCGACACTGAGATTTAATATTTTTAGCGCAATTTTGCTGTGCATTGCCATAGTAAGAAGGTCTCTCTTTGTAAATTAAGGTGAATTACTATATTCTTTCAGCCATGTTGTTTGTACGTACATTATGTGCAGACATAAACAATGCTCGACAAGCACTTGATCTTTCATCTATGTCTCTTTCGGTTATTTATTGTTGTCGCTATTTTGGAGTCAGTCTCTAGTGACCAAACAGTAGTTTGTCATCCTGCTAAAGGCGAGTCGTTATGCGCATGCTTGGCTCATATTGAAAGTTTGTAACTAAAATCGCTTATTAATTAAAATATTAACAAATTGCAGAAATTAATTGATGTTGATTAGCGGGTTCTTTATAGAAGTTACTCTGTACAACGACAAAATTACGGTGTACAAACTTGCTAGATCTAAACCTAACAACGTCGTGTACGCACCAAATAGATCCGACGTCAGACTGCATCATGCACGTGCTAGTCGCTATAGCTGGACCGTAAACGATACTTTTACGTACAAGTGTAGAAAAGCAGTCGAACCGTCAAATGAAGGGAGAAACTTCTATTCGCGTTACAAGACGCTCCGCTCAACTACCATAACAGCGAAACACGATGGTGTCCGCTTTGCCTCGCAAGCCAGGCTCTTCCGTGCAGTCGCTGAGCTAACCGCACGTGAATCACACGAGGAGGAGGAGCTTTTACCGGAATTGCTCCAGCGCGAGAAGAGCCTGGTCTCTTTCGAGAACGTCATAGTGACGTGGGACCCCCGATCCGGTTTCATGGCTTGATAAAGCTAATGCTATTAGGTAAACATGTAGGTACGAAAGTTGAGAACACGCGACATCGCTTCACGCACTTGCTTGTTTTGCACGAAGTACGTAGTCGACATCATCGTTCGCTTCTAGTACGTATGTAGACAGCTCAGCCATGTAATATTCTGCAGTGTCACGACTCCATTTCAGCATTCAGTTTCGCTAACAGCACACCGCCGAATCTAGATCTGCAGCGCGGTAGTTTGAGAAATGAACTCATTGTACGCGGTTAGTGTATATATGTAGCAGTCAGAGTCCATGCACTGAAACAAGTCGTACATAGTACACGTGCAACTACGAGTCAACTCTACACTTCCTGAACATGGTAGGTCCACTGCACTGCTGTTTTCCCATGCGTAGATGTTTCCAGTTCACCGTGAGGAGAGTCAATATCGTACAAAAGTGCTGCTTGCTGAGTCGAAAGTACCGTCACATAGACTGCGTTAGCAATACACGCCAATCTGATCATGACGTGGAGAGGTCAACAAGCTCTAGGCCAATGTTTTCACGAACCATTGAGTGAAACTGGGCCGGCAGTTCTCACACCATTTCCCCCACAGACTATAGATGTCAGAGTAGACGCGCAAGAGCGGTGAATAGTTCTACGTCGGTTTCAATTCGCGCAAACCTGCAGATGAGTTCAGTAGAAAGAAACGTTGCTGGAGAGTGTAGGTTCAGCGGACCAGTCCCATGTAGGCCATTCCTACGCTCATTATTCACCAGCACTTTGTCCATCAACGGCTTCACTGGATTTTGTGTTCACGCGCTCTCCGCGGAGGGCTACCTCTCTGCTTCGTGTATCAGCGCAATTACAGTAACGAGCTCTTTAGGAAATCGAATTAGCCTTATGCAAGCTATGAAACCGGATCGGGGGTCCCACGTCACTATGACGTTCTCGAAAGCGACCAGGCTCTTCTCGCGCTGGAGCAATTCCGGTAAAAGCTCCTTCTCCTCGTGTGATTCACGTGCGGTTAGCTCAGCGACTGCGCGGAAGAGCCTGGCTTGCGAGGCTAGTGTCCGCTTTAGATACACAGCTCAACTAACAAATTTTATGAGCTTTTATTCCGAAACGGCGACTTATGTGTCTGTGGTAAGCTAAACTCCTAAACTAAAAACACTACACAGATTATTTAAATAGCTACTAAGATTAATATATTTTATTGTTTAAAAATGGTACAACTACATGTAAATTATCTCTCACTGTTATTATGCAATTGTCTTACACTAGTCTCCACCCGGCAAGTCCGAACGGACGCGGTAGCACTGGCGTAGCGTCGGGGGGGGGGGGGGGCTGGGTCTGCGAGAGGCTGTAGCCCCCAAAACATTTTGGGCGTGCCACTTTGCTTCAAACATAACTATAACTGTTTACGTTACTAAACAGTGACAATCCGCTTAATCTCAGAGTACTATGTTGACGATTGACGACGACGTTAACTATATCTCTGTAACACTACACATCATCATTTCAGTATGCTAGACCAATGTCGAAAAGTCGTGGACACATAAAGTGCGCATGACAATCACTTATTTGAGACGTCGTTATCCGGCAATGGCAGAGTTAAAGAAGACCGCATCAAAAAAGCATGCAGAAGCCTATCTATGAATTCTTTTTAAGTAAGTCTAGTTAATTAATTATGGTCGACAACCAGTCCGTCAGCCAAGGCTTGGTTGTGCGGGGGCGAGGCTAGAATTGATTTTTCATATCCGGGAGCTTTCCGCCTTTTTAGGCGTGGTTGCGTCAGGAAATCTACTGGAAAGAAGGACACTAGGACGAAGATCACTGTCTGTAGAAGATGTGCACGTAAAGGACAACATATTGGCTAAGTCTTATACAATAAAACTGACGATAGACTGGCGTATTTGCGACTAACCACGTGGTAGCGTCTCGCTAGTTTTTGAGCGCACTGCAGTTTCTTGGCGTTTTTTCTCCAACAACCTAGTAAATTGTAAAGAGGGCGTGTGATCACGTTTTACTGCATTCTAAAATCTGGTGTACATCTACAAACACGGGAGGTTTCTGACTCCAAACTTGACGCACTGTGCAGTAATGGGAGTAAGGAATCGTCAAGTAGAAATCACTGTTCTGCGCCTCAGCAGTCTTATAAGGTGGGATATCGCTACTGTGTTGAGATTTCTTTGCGCTAAGTGCTGTTTTCAACGAGTTACGATATTCCTCTACTTCTTTGTAATATGAGTTCCTAATGTTCGCTTGTTCTGTTCTTCTGTAACTTTATCAAATTGATTTTTGAGTTTGCTGATAGTTGTAAGTGTTTTGATAATATAAGGAGTCATAAGTAGCCAAGGGGATTGATGTTGAAGAGATGTAGAGGCTGAACTGTTTGTTCATGCATTCTAATACATATTCTACATATGCATATAGTATGGGGAAGAGAAAAAGTGGAGAAACTGTTCATCCTGGAAGAGATTGCCAGTCTTGTGCTAGATGTGGCACCACTGCAGTGATCCAGAAAATTGAAATCAAATCAACCCATAGTCTTGCTTGTGTCACAAATGTGAACAATAATCACTCAGTATTAATTATTATCAAATATCACCATCACACGACCATAAATTCTTTTACTAGAGGAATAATGAGTATGTACTACAAGGATATGCAAATGAGATCAATTTTCTAATCATTATAAAGGCATGTAACTGCAGTTTATTATTAATAGATAGTTATTAATTAAAATTAATTGATTAGTTGATTAATTGTTGCACAGTCATTACCTGAATATACTGTACTAAACATGTTCAATAGTCTAATTTGTTCCTGTGATACAGACATGCGTTGTGTATTACATCAGACAATTCTTTTCAAGACATGTTTAGATCAACATTTAATTAGCCAAAAGCTAAACAGTAGAGTACGCTAGCAAGTAGTTTGACAAGTTGTACAGTGTGTACAGTAGCCTTACATTCAGTCACTGCCGATTCTGGCGTGTCTTTGACGCTAGCATCAGCGGGAATGTAAGGTGATTACAACAAGTGGCATTCGTAGATATGAGCACACGGCCGTCTCAAAGAAGCTAGTTTTCTGACAACACCATACGATGATAGCATGGTAGACAAGCTTCTAGTGAGAAAGGCGTCTAGTGGTGTGTCGACTCAACGGTGTTGCAGTGCGTAGTTGAGTTGCCACTTCCGGCTTAGCATGGAGTTCACCATGCAACTTTCCTCTCCCCA